>NW_024061566.1:91231-113819 GCF_016432855.1 Salvelinus namaycush
AAGGGACCAGAGCTTTGATTGATGCTGTCAGGGACCAGAGCTTTGATTGATGCTGTCAGGGACCAGAGCCTTGATTGATGCTGCCAAGGACCAGAGCCTTGATTGATGCTGTTAGGGACCAGCACCTTGATTGATGCTGTCAGAGACCAGAGCCTTGATTGATGCTGTCAGGGACCAGAGCCTTGATTGATGCTGTCAGGGACCAGAGCCTTGATTGATGCTGTCAGGGACCAGAGCCTTGATTGATGCTGTCAGGGACCAGAGCCTTGATTGATGCTGTCAGGACCAGAGCCTTGATTGTGCTATCAGGGACCAGAGCCTTAATTGATGCTGTCTGGAACAGAGCCTTGATTTATACCTGTCAGACCCTAGAGCCTTGATTGATGCTGTCAAGGACCAGAGCCTTGATTGATGCTGTCAGAGACCAGAGCCTTGATTGATGCTGTCAGGGACCAGAGCCTTGATTGATGCTGTCAGGGACCAGAGCCTTGATTGATACTGTTAGGGACCAGAGCCTTGAATGATGCTGTCAGAGACCAGAGCCTTGATTGATACTGTTAGGGACCATAGCCTTGATTGATGCTGTCAGAGACCAGAGCCTTGATTGATGCTGTCAGGGACCAGAGCCTTGATTGATGCTGTCAGGGACCAGAGCCTGATTGGATGCGTCAGGGACCAGAGCTTTGATTGATGCTGTCAGGGACCAGAGCTTTGATTGATGCTGTCAGGGACCAGAGCCTTGATTGATGCTGCCAAGGACCAGAGCCTTGATTGATGCTGTTAGGGACCAGCACCTTGATTGATGCTGTCAGAGACCAGAGCCTTGATTGATGCTGTCAGGGAACAGAGCCTTGATTTATACCTGTCAGACCCTAGAGCCTTGATTGATGCTGTCAGGGACCAGAGCCTTGATTGATGCTGTCAGGGACCAGAGCCTTGATTGATGCTATCAGGGACCAGAGCCTTAATTGATGCTGTCTGGGAACAGAGCCTTGATTTATACCTGTCAGACCTAGAGCCTTGATTGATGCTGTCAAGGACAGAGCCTTGATTGATGCTGTCAGGGACCAGAGCCTTGATTGATGCTGTCAGGGACCAGAGCCTTGATTGATGCTGCCAAGGACCAGAGCCTTGATTGATGCTGTTAGGGACCAGCACCTTGATTGATGCTGTCAGAGACCAGAGCCTTGATTGATGCTGTCAGGGACCAGAGCCTTGATTGATGCTGTCAGGGACCAGAGCCTTGATTGATGCTGTCAGGGACAAGAGCTTGTGATGCTATCAGGGACCAGACCTTAATTGATGCTGTCTGGGAACAGAGCCTTGATTTATACCTGTCAGACCTAGAGCCTTGCTTGATGCTGTCAAGGACCAGAGCCTTGATTGATGCTGTCAGAGACCAGAGCCTTGATTGATGCTGTCAGGGACCAGAGCCTGATTGAGGCTGTCAGGGACCAGAAGCTTGATGATGCTGTCAGGGACCAGAGCCTTGATTGATGCTGTCAGGGACCAGAGCCTTGATGATGCTATCAGGGACCAGAGCCTTAATTGATGCTGTCTGGGAACAGAGCCTGATTTTAACCTGTCAGACCATAGAAGACTTGCTTGATGCTTTCAGAGAGCAGAGCGTTGATT
Source organism: Salvelinus namaycush (assembly GCF_016432855.1). Classification (NCBI taxonomy): domain Eukaryota; kingdom Metazoa; phylum Chordata; class Actinopteri; order Salmoniformes; family Salmonidae; genus Salvelinus; species Salvelinus namaycush. The sequence goes on from NW_024061566.1 coordinate 92,867, forward strand.
GATGCTGTCAGGGACCAGAGCCTTGATTGATGCTGTCAGAGACCAGAGCCTTGATTGATGCTGTCAGGGACCAGAGCCTTGATTGATGCTGTCAAGGACCAGAGCCTTGATTGATGCTGTTAGGGACCAGAGCCTCTATTGATGCTGTCAGGGACCAGAGCCTCTATTGATGCTGTCAGGGACCAGAGCCTTGATTGATGCTGTCAGGGACCAGAGCCTTGATTGATGCTGTCAGGGACCAGAGTCTTGATTGATGCTGTTAGAGACCAGAGCCTTGGTTGATGATGTCAGTACCAGAGCCTTGATTGATGCTGTTAGGGACCAGAGCCTTATTGATGCTGTCAGGGACCTGAGCTTTGATTGATGCTGTCAGGGACCAGAGCCTTGATTGATGCTTTCAGAGAGCAGAGCCTTGATTGATGCTGTCAGGGACCAGAGCCTTGATTGATGCTGTCAGGGACCAGAGCCTTGATTGATGATGTCAGGGACCAGAGCCTTGATTGATGCTGTTCAGCGCAGAGCCTTGATTGATGCTGTCAGGGACCAGAGCCTTGATTGATGCTGTCAGTGACCAGAGCCTTGATTGATGCTGTTAGGGACCAGAGCCTTGATTGATGCTGTCAGGGACCAGAGCCTTGATTGATGCTGTCAGGGACCAGAGCCTTGATTGATGCTGTTAGGGACCAGAGCCTTGATTGATGCTGTCAGGGACAGAGCCTGATTTGATGCTGTCAGGGGACCAGAGCTTGATTGATGCTGTCCGGGACCAGAGCCTTGATTTCATGCCTGTCAGGGACCCAGAGCCTTGATTGATGCCTGTCACGGGCCCAGAGCCTTGATTATGCTGTCAGACCAGAGCCTTGATTGATGCTGTCAGGGACCAGAGCCTTAATTGATGCTGTCGGGACACCAGAGCCTTGATTTATACCTGTCAGGGACCCTAGAGCCTTGATTGATGCTGTCAAGGACCAGAGCCTTGATTGATGCTGTAGGGACCAGAGCCTTGATTGATGCTGTAGGGACAGAGCCTTGATTGATGCCTGTCAGACCAGCGCCTTGATTGATGCTGTCAGGGACCAGAGCCTTGATTGATGCTGTCAGGGACCAGAGCCTTGATCGATGCTGCAAGGACCAGAGCCTTGATTGATGCTGTTAGGGACCAGCACCTTGATTGATGCTGTCAGGGACCAGAGCCTTGATTGATGCTTTCAGAGAGCAGAGCCTTGGTTGATGCTGTCAGGGACCAGAGCCTTGATTGATGCTGTCAGGGACCAGAGCCTTGATTGATGCTGTCAGGGACCAGAGCCTTGATTGATGATGTCAAGGACCAGAGCCTTGATTGATGCTGTTAGGGACCAGAGCCTTGATTGATGCTGTCAGGGACCAGAGCCTTGATTGATGCTGTCAGGGACCAGAGCTTTGATTGATGCTGTCAGGGACCAGAGCTTTGATTGATGCTGTCAGGGACCAGAGCCTTGATTGATGCTGCCAAGGACCAGAGCCTTGATTGATGCTGTCAGGGACCAGAGCCTTGATTGATGCTGTCAGGGACCAGAGCCTTGATTGATGCTGTCAGGGACCAGAGCCTTGATTGATGCTGTCAGGGACCAGAGCCTTGATTGATGCTGTCAGGGACCAGAGCCTTGATTGATGCTATCAGGGACCAGAGCCTTAATTGATGCTGTCTGGGAACAGAGCCTTGATTTATACCTGTCAGACCCTAGAGCCTTGATTGATGCTGTCAAGGGCCAGAGCCTTGATTGATGCTGTCAGAGACCAGAGCCTTGATTGATGCTGTCAGGGACCAGAGCCTTGATTGATGCTGTCAAGGACCAGAGCCTTGATTGATGCTGTCAGAGACCAGAGCCTTGATTGATGCTGTCAGGGACAAGAGACTTGATTGATGCTGTCAGAGACCAGAGCATTGATTGATGCTGTCCGGAACCAGAGCCGTGATTGATGCTGTCAGAGACCAGAGCCTTGATTGATGCTGTCAGGGACCAGAGCCTTGATTGATGCTGTCAGGGACCAGAGTCTTGATTGATGCTGTTAGAGACCAGAGCCTTGATTGATGCTGTCAGGGACCAGAGCCTTGATTGATGCTGTCAGGGACCATAGCCTTGATTGATGCTGTCAGGGACCTGAGCTTTGATTGATGCTGTCAGGGACCAGAGCCTTGATTGATGCTTTCAGAGAGCAGAGCCTTGATTGATGCTGTCAGGGACCAGAGCCTTGATTGATGCTGTCAGGGACCAGAGCCTTGATTGATGCTATCAGGGACCAGAGCCTTAATTGATGCTGTCTGGGAACAGAGCCTTGATTTATACCTGTCAGACCCTAGAGCCTTGCTTGATGCTGTCAAGGACCAGAGCCTTGATTGATGCTGTCAGAGACCAGAGCCTTGATTGATGCTGTCAGGGACCAGAGCCTTGATTGATGCTGTCAAGGACCAGAGCCTTGATTGATGCTGTTAGGGACCAGAGCCTCTATTGATGCTGTCAGGGACCAGAGCCTCTATTGATGCTGTCAGGGACCAGAGCCTTGATTGATGCTGTCAGGGACCAGAGCCTTGATTGATGCTATCAGGGACCAGAGCCTTAATTGATGCTGTCTGGGAACAGAGCCTTGATTTATACCTGTCAGACCCTAGAGCCTTGATTGATGCTGTCAAGGACCAGAGCCTTGATTGATGCTGTTAGGGACCAGAGCCTTGATTGATGCTGTTAGGGACCAGAGCCTTGATTGATGCTGTCAGAGACCAGCGCCTTGATTGATGCTGTCAGGGACCAGAGCCTTGATTGATGCTGTCAGGGACCAGAGCCTTGATTGATGCTGCCAAGGACCAGAGCCTTGATTGATGCTGTTAGGGACCAGCACCTTGATTGATGCTGTCAGGGACCAGAGCCTTGATTGATGCTTTCAGAGAGCAGAGCCTTGGTTGATGCTGTCAGGGACCAGAGCCTTGATTGATGCTGTCAGGGACCAGAGCCTTGATTGATGCTGTCAGGGACCAGAGCCTTGATTGATGCTGTCTGGGAACAGAGCCTTGATTTATACCTGTCAGACCCTAGAGCCTTGATTGATGCTGTCAAGGGCCAGAGCCTTGATTGATGCTGTCAGGGACAAGAGACTTGATTGATGCTGTCAGAGACCAGAACCTTGATTGAGGCTGTCAGGGACCAGAACCTTGATTGAGGCTGTCAGGGACCAGAACCTTGATTGAGGCTGTCAGGGACCAGAACCTTGATTGAGGCTGTCAGGGACCAGAACCTTGATTGAGGCTGTCAGGGACCAGAACCTTGATTGAGGCTGTCAGGGACCAGAACCTTGATTGAGGCTGTCAGGGACCAGAACCTTGATTGAGGCTGTCAGGGACCAGAGCCTTGATTGATTGCTGTTAGGGACCAGAGCCTTGATTGATGCTGTCAGGGACCAGAGCCTTGATTGATGCTGTCAGGGACCAGAGCCTTGATTGATGCTGTCAAGGACCAGAGCCTTGATTGATGCTGTTAGGGACCAGAGCCTTGATTGATGCTGTCAGGGACCAGAGCCTTGATTGATGCTGTCAGAGACCAGAGCATTGATTGATGCTGTCCGGGACCAGCGACTTGATTGATGCTGTCAGGGACAAGAGCCCTTGATTGATGCTGTCAGGGACCATAGCTTTGATTGATGCTGTCAGGGACCAGAGCCTTGATTGATGCTGTCAGGGACCAGAGCCTTGATTGATGCTGTCAGGGAACAGAGCCTTGATTGATGCTGTCTGGGAACAGAGCCTTGATTTATACGTGTCAGACCCTAGAGCCTTGATTGATGCTGTCAAAGGCCAGAGCCTTGATTGATGCTGTCAAGGACCAGAGCCGTGATTGATGCTGTTAGGGACCAGAGCCTTGATTGATGCTGTTAGGGACCAGAGCCTTGATTGATGCTGTCAGAGACCAGCGCATTGATTGATGCTGTCCGGGACCAGAGCCTTGATTGATGCTGTCAGGGACCAGAGCCTTGATTGATGCTGTCAGGGACCAGAATCTTGATTGATGCTGTCAAGGACCAGAGCCTTGATTGATGCTGTTAGGGACCAGAGCCTTGATTGATGCTGTCAGAGACCAGAGCCTTGATTGATGCTGTCCGGGACCAGAGCCTTGATTGATGCTGTCAGGGAGAAGAGCCTTGATTGATGCTGTCAGGGACCAGAGCTTTGATTGATGCTGTCAGGGACCAGAGCCTTGATTGATGCTATCAGGGACCAGAGCCTTGATTGATGCTGTCAGGGACCAGAGCCTTGATTGATGCTATCAGGGACCAGAGCCTTAATTGATGCTGTCTGGGAACAGAGCCTTGATTTATACCTGTCAGACCCTAGAGCCTTGATTGATGCTGTCAAGGACCAGAGCCTTGATTGATGCTGTTAGGGACCAGTTACTTGATTGATGCTGTCAGAGACCAGAGCCTTGATTGATGCTGTCAGGGACCAGAGCCTTGATTGATGCTGTCAGTGACCAGAGCCTTGATTGATACTGTTAGGGACCAGAGCCTTGATTGATGCTGTCAGAGACCAGAGCCTTGATTGATGCTGTCAGAGACCAGAGCCTTGATTGATGCTGTCAGGGACCAGAGCCTTGATTGATGCTGTCAGTGACCAGAGCCTTGATTGATGCTATCCGGGACCAGAGCCTTAATTGATGCTGTCAAGGACCAGAGCCGTGATTGATGCTGTTAGGGACCAGAGCCTTGATTGATGCTGTTAGGGACCAGAGCCTTGATTGATGCTGTCAGGGACCAGAGCCTTGATTGATGCTGTCAAGGACCAGAGCCTTGATTGATGCTGTTAGGGACCAGAGCCTTGATTGATGCTGTCAGGGACCAGAGCCTTGATTGATGCTGTCAGAGACCAGAGCATTGATTGATGCTGTCCGGGACCAGCGACTTGATTGATGCTGTCAGGGACAAGAGCCCTTGATTGATGCTGTCAGGGACCATAGCTTTGATTGATGCTGTCAGGGACCAGAGCCTTGATTGATGCTGTCAGGGACCAGAGCCTTGATTGATGCTGTCAGGGACCAGAGCCTTGATTGATGCTGTCTGGGAACAGAGCCTTGATTTATACCTGTCAGACCCTAGAGCCTTGATTGATGCTGTCAAGGGCCAGAGCCTTGATTGATGCTGTCAGGGACCAGAGCCTTGATTGATGCTGTCAAGGACCAGAGCCTTGATTGATGCTGTTAGGGACCAGAGCCTTGATTGATGCTGTCCGGGACCAGAGCCTTGATTGATGCTGTCAGGGAGAAGAGCCTTGATTGATGCTGTCAGGGACCAGAGCTTTGATTGATGCTGTCAGGGACCAGAGCCTTGATTAATGCTGTCAGGGACCAGAGCCTTGATTGATGCTGTCAGGGACCAGAGCCTTGATTGATGCTGTCTGGGAACAGAGCCTTGATTTATACCTGTCAGACCCTAGAGCCTTGATTGATGCTGTCAAGGGCCAGAGCCTTGATTGATGCTGTCAGGGACCAGAGCCTTGATTGATGCTGTTAGGGACCAGAGCCTTGATTGATGCTGTCAGAGACCAGAGCCTTGATTGATGCTGTCAGGGACCAGAGCCTTGATTGATGCTGTCTGGGAACAGAGCCTTGATTTATACCTGTCAGACCCTAGAGCCTTGATTGATGCTGTCAAGGGCCAGAGCCTTGATTGATGCTGTCAGGGACCAGAGCCTTGATTGATGCTATTAGGGACCAGAGCCTTGATTGATGCTTTCAGAGAGCAGAGCCTTGATTGATGCTGTCAGGGACCAGAGCCTTGATTGATGCTGTCAGGGACCAGAGCCTTGATTGATGATGTCAAGGACCAGAGCCTTGATTGATGCTGTCAGGGACCAGAGCCTTGATTAATGCTGTCAGGGACCAGAGCCTTGATTAATGCTGTCAGGGACCAGAGCCTTGATTCATGCTGTCAGGGACCAGAGCCTTGATTGATGCTGTCAGGGACCAGAGCCTTGATTGATGCTATCAGGGACCAGAGCCTTAATTGATGCTGTCTGGGAACAGAGCCTTGATTTATACCAGTCAGACCCTAGAGCCTTGATTGATGCTGTTAGGTACCAGAGCCTTGATTGATGCTGTCAGGGACCAGAGCCTTGATTGATGCTGTCAGGGACCAGAGCCTTGATTGATGCTGTCAGAGACCAGAGCCTTGATTGATGCTGTCAGGGACCAGAGCCTTGATTGATGCTGTCAAGGACCAGAGCCTTGATTGATGCTGTTAGGGACCAGTTACTTGATTGATGCTGTCAGAGACCAGAGCCTTGATTGATGCTGTTAGGGACCAGAGCCTTGATTGATGCTGTCAGAGACCAGAGCCTTGATTGATGCTGTCAGGGACCAGCGCCTTGATTGATGATGTCAGGGACCAGAGCCTTGATTGATGCTGTCAGGGACCAGAGTCTTGATTGATGCTGTTAGAGACCAGAGCCTTGATTGATGCTGTTAGAGACCAGAGCCTTGATTGATGCTGTCAGAGACCAGAGCCTTGGTTGATGCTGTCCGGGACCAGAGCCTTGATTGATGCTGTCAGGGACCAGAGCCTTGATTGATGCTGTCAGGGACCAGAGCCTTGATTGATGCTGTCAGAGAGCAGAGCCTTGATTGATGCTGTCAGGGACCAGAGCCTTGATTAATGCTGTCAGGGACCAGAGCCTTGATTGATGCTGTTAGAGACCAGAACCTTGATTGATGCTGTCAGAGACCAGAGCCTTGATTGATGCTGTCCGGGACCAGAGCCTTGATTGATGCTGTCAGAGACCAGAGCCTTGATTGATGCTGTTATAGACCAGAGCCTTGGTTGATGATGTCAAGTACCAGAGCCTTGATTGATGCTGTCAGGGACCAGAGCCTTGATTGATGCTGTCAAGGACCAGAGCCTTGATTGATGCTGTTAGGGACCAGAGCCTTGATTGATGCTGTCAGGGACCAGAGCCTTGATTGATGCTGTCAGGGACCAGAGCCTTGATTGATGCTGTCAGGGACCAGAGCCTTGATTGATGCTGTCAGGGACCAGAGCCTTGATTGATGCTGTCAGAGACCAGAGCCTTGATTGATGCTGTCAGGGACCAGAGCCTTGATTGATGCTGTCAGTGACCAGAGCCTTGATTGATACTGTTAGGGACCAGAGCCTTGATTGATGCTGTCAATGACCAGAGCCTTGATTGATGCTGTTAGGGACCAGAGCCTTGATTGATGCTGTTAGGGACCAGAGCCTTGATTGATGCTGTCAGAGACCAGAGCCTTGATTGATGCTGTCAGGGACCAGAGCCTTGATTGATGCTGTCAAGGACCAGAGCCTTGATTGATGCTGTTAGGGACCAGCACCTTGATTGATGCTGTCAGAGACCAGAGCCTTGATTGATGCTGTCATGGACCAGAGCCTTGATTGATGCTGTCAGGGACCAGAGCCTTGATTGATGCTGTCAGGGACCAGAGCCTTGATTGATGCTGTCAGGGACCAGAGCCTTGATTGATGCTGTCAGGGACCAGAGCCTTGATTGATGCTATCAGGGACCAGAGCCTTAATTGATGCTGTCTGGGAACAGAGCCTTGATTTATACCTGTCAGACCCTAGAGCCTTGATTGATGCTGTCAAGGACCAGAGCCTTGATTGATGCTGTCAGAGACCAGAGCCTTGATTGATGCTGTCAGGGACCAGAGCCTTGATTGATGCTGTCAAGGACCAGAGCCTTGATTGATGCTGTTAGGGACCAGCGCCTCTATTGATGCTGTCAGGGACCAGAGCCTTGATTGATGCTGTCAGGGACCAGAGCCTTTATTGATGCTGTCAGGGACCAGAGCCTTGATTGATGCTGTCAGAGACCAGAGCCTTGATTGATGCTGTCAGGGACCAGAGCCTTGATTGATGCTGTCAGGGACCAGCGCCTTGATTGATGCTGTCAGGGACTAGAGCCTTAATTGATGCTGTCAGGGACCAGATCCTTGATTGATGCTGTCAGGGACCAGAGCCTTACTTGATGCTGTCAGGGACCAGAGTCTTAATTGATGCTGTCAGGGACCAGAGCATGCTATCAGGGACCAGAGCCTTAATTGATGCTGTCTGGGAACAGAGCCTTGATTTATACCTGTCAGACCCTAGAGCCTTGATTGATGCTGTCAGGAACCAGAGCCTTAATTGATGCTGTCTGGGAACAGAGCCTTGATTTATATCTGTCAGACCCTAGAGCCTTGATTGATGCTGTCTGGGAACAGAGCCTTGATTTGTACCTGTCAGACCCTAGAGCCAACCAATCAGCTAATGGAATAAGGTTTGGGTGACAGCAGCTGTTTTATATTGATTCTAGGCCCTGCCATATACCCTATATAATACACCATATACCCTATATAATACACCATACCCTATATAATACACCATATACCCTATATAATACACCATATACCCTTTATAATACACCATATACCCTTTATAATACACCATATACCCTTTATAATACACCATATACCCTATATAATACACCATATACCCTATATAATACACCATATACCCTTTATAATACACCATATACCCTTTATAATACATCATATACCCTTTATAATACACCATATACCCTATATAATACACCATATACCCTATATAATACACCATATACCCTATATAATACATCATATACCCTATATAATACACCATATACAGTGGGGAGAACAAGTATTTGATACACTGCCGATTGTGCAGGTTTTCCTACTTACAAAGCATGTAGAGGTCTGTCATTTTTATCATAAGTACACATCAACTGTGAGAGACGGAATCTAAAACAAAAATCCAGAAAATATCATTGTATGATTTTTAAGTAATTAATTAGCATTTTTATTTTATTATAATTTATTGGATTAATAAACTGTTGTTAAAAGACAAGGCTCACTGGTAGGAGTGAGTACTCTGGTGGGCTATATGGAGAACTTTTCTGCTTCCCTTACGTGCACCCCTTTTCATGTCATTCTGCTGTGGGGACACCAGTTTAAATCTTTCTGGGTCCTCATTGACTCTGGGGCTGATGAGAGCTTTTTGGACGCCACACAGGCTTCCGAGCTGAACATCCCCACTCAGCCCCTCTCCATTCTCATGGATGTTAGAGCGATGGACGGGGGCTCTATAGGCCAGGTCCCTCATAATACCACTCCCATCAACCTACGGGTGTCAGGGAATTTCAGTGTGACTATTTAATTTCTGCTCATCAAGTCTCCTCAGATTCCCGTGGTTTTGGGATTCTCCTGGCTCCAGTGACACATTCCCCTCATTAAATTGGTCTACGGGTGGCATGATGGGCTGGAGTCCGTTCTGCCACGCCCATTGTATGAAATCAGCGCAACCTGCCCCGGGATGTCTTCCTGGGGGCTCGGAAGGTGCCCCGGACCTCTCTGCCATCCCTGCGGAGTACCAGGACCTCCGGGAGGTGTTCAGCAAGGCCCGGGCAACATCGCTTCCGACGCACCGATCCTGCGGGATTGACCTTCTCCTTAGCAACACACTGCCCCGGGGACGTCTGAACTCTCTGTCGGGACCGGAGACCAAGGCTATGGAGACCTACATTGGGGACTCCATTGCTGCAGGATTTATCTGTCCCTCTTCTTCTCCCGCTGGTGCAGGGGACTCAACGACAACCGTTACCCGCTACCACTCATTTCCTCGGCCTCCGAGCCACTCCAGGGGGCCACCGTGTTTTCCAAGCTGGATCTACGGAATGCCTACCACCTGGTGCGGATACGAGAGGGGGGCGAGTGGATGACCGACTTCAAAACGGCCAGCGGCCACTATGAGTATCTGGTCATTCTTTTTTGGCCTCACCAACGCCCCGCTGTGTTCCAGGCTCTGGTAAATGATGTTCTCCATGACATGTTGAACCGGTTCACCTTCGTCTACATGGTGACAAGAACCCCCAAGAACACGTGCTCCACGTCCGGCAGGTCCTTCAACACCTTCTGGAGAATCAGCTGTTTTTGAAGGCGGGGAAGTGCGAGTTCCATCGCTCCACCATTCCCTTTCTGGGTTATATCATCTCTGCTGGGAGTGTCCAAATGGATCCCGGGAAGGTGAGAGCAGTGGTTGATTGGCCTCCACCTACGTCCAGGGTGCAGCTGCAACATATCTTGGGGTTTGCAAACTTTTGTCACAGCCTGCACGGTCTGTGCTCAAAACAAGACTCCTCAGCAAGCTCCAGCTGGTCTTCTGTAACCACTGCCTGTCCCTCACTGTCCCTGGTCCCACATATCTCTGGATTTTGTCACGGGTCTCCCCCCCGTCTGAGAGCGACACTGCCATCCTGACTGTGGTCGCCGGTTTTCCAAAGCCGTCCACTTCATTCCTCTCCCCAAACTACCCTCGGCCAAGGAAACGGCCCAGCTCATGGCGTATTCCACCCATCTCCCTGATCCATGGACTGCCCGTGGACATGGTCTCCGACCGATCATTGGGTCGTCGGCCAGCCTGTCCTCTGGGTTCCACCCCCAGTCCAATGTCCAGTCGGAGCGAGACTACTCTGCGCTGCCTGTTCTCCGTGAACCCCACCACATGGAGCCAGTGGCTTGTATGGGTGGAATACACCTGCAAAACCCTTCCCTGCTCTGCCACGGGCCTATTGCCATATAAGTGTTCCCTGGGGTATCAGCACCTGCTTTTCCCTGAGCAGGAAGAAGAGGTCGGCCTACCTTCTGCCTAGATGTTTGTCCGCCGCTGTCGTCGTACCTGGAGGAGAGCCCGATCGGCCTGCCTCAAGACCACCTCCAGGTATCGACGAAAAGCAGATCGCCATCGGACCCCGGCTCCCCGGTATCGTCTTGGGCAGAAGGTATGGCTATGCACTTGGGATTCCCCTCCGTGTGGAATCCCGCAAACTCTCCCCCCGGTTTATCGGCCCATTTCCCATCTCTAAAATGATTAGCCCCTCTGCTGTTAGTCTTCTGTTGCCCCGTACCCTTCGTTTACACCCCACCTTTCATATGTCCAGAGCTAAACCCATGTCTCACAGCCCTTTGTTTCCTGGGTCCCCGCCAGGGACATCCTGGACCCAGGCCTCATCGCGGATTTCCAACGCTGACACCCCGGTCAACGCCGACACCCCGGTCAACCAGGTATGCCCCCAGGTAGGATGCCAGGTGACACCATATACCCTATACACGCCATATAATACAACATTCACCCATTAAAATACACAATTTACCATATACACACTATATAATACACCATTTACCATATACACATTATATAATACCCTATACACACTATATATTTAAGCAATAAGGCCCGATGGGGTGTGGTAGATGGACAATATAACACAAACCCCGAGGTACCTTATTGTTATTATAAACTGGTTACCAAAGAAATTAGAGCAGTAAAATGAAATGCTTTGTCATACCCGTGGTATAGGGTCTGATATATCATGCCTGTCAGCCAATCAGCATTCAGGGCTCGAACCACACAGTTTATAAAACACCGTATACCCTATATAAAACAACATATACACTATACACAGTACACAATGCACAATGCACCATATACCCAATACACACTACACCATATACCCAATACACACTACACAATGCACCATATACCCAATACACACTACACAATGCACCATATACCCAATACACACTACACAATGCACCATATACCCAATACACACTACACCATATACCCAATACACACTACACAATGCACCATATACCCAATACACACTACACAATGCACCATATACCCCTGACAAGGTAAAAATCTGTTGTTCTGCCCCTGAGCAAGGCAGTTAACCCACTGTTCCTAGGCCGTCATTGAAAATAAGAATTTGTTCTTAACTGACTTGCCTAGTTAAATAAAGTTAAAATAAAATAAAAATATATACCCTATACATACTATATAATACACCATATACCCTATATATACTATATAATACACCATATACCCTATATATACTATATAATACACTGTATACCCTATATACCCACTTTGAGATATCAGCTGATGTAAGAAGGGCTTTATAAATACATTTGATTGATTGATATAATAGACCATATACCAAATACACTATATAATAAATTGTAAACACTATACATACGATATAATACCCTATATAATACACCATATACACCATATACCCTATATACACATTATAATACACCATATACCCTATAAATACTATACAAAACACCCTATTCCCTGTACAAAATATATAATACATCATATACCCTATATAATACAGCACATACTCTAAACACTCTTTAAACTTCACCATATACACAATATATTATAAACCATATACACTATATAATACATTATACACCCTATACAATACACCAAATATTTTTTATTTAACTAATTAAGTCAGTTAAGAACACATTCTTATTTACAATGACGGCCTAGGAACAGTGGGTGTCCTGTTAAAACTGATATTTCTTATTCGTTTTTGAAGTTACAAGCCTGAAAACCTTGAACATAGACTGCTGACACCTATTGGAAGCCATAGGAATTGCATCCAGGGAGCTACTTTTTAATATGACCTTTCTGTTGCATTTCTAAGAGGATGGGCTCTCAAAAAAAAACATTCTGGTTGGTTTTTCTTTGGATTTTCTCCTACAGTATCTATTGTGTTATATTCTCCTACAATATTTAAAATTTTCTACAAACTTCAAAGTGTTTTCTATCCAATGGTACTAATTATATGCATATCCTGGCTTCAGGGCCTGAGCTACAAGCAGTTTACTTGGGCCGAGCCCTAAGAAGATCTATTAGACCAGGTGAAAAATGTCATCCGTTCAAAGGTATTTTGAGATCTAATGAACAATGTCATGAGTGTTAAAGTATTTTGAGACGTAGCGAAATATACCATTAGTTTTACGACACCCAGGGGTGAATGTCATTGGTTGAAAAGTATTATGAAACCTGTTGAACAATATCATCAGTGTTATGAGACCTAGTAAACAATGTCTTCAGTGTTATGAGAACTAGTAAACAATATCTTCAGTGTTATGAGAGCTAGTGAACAATTGCATCAGTGTAAAAGTATTATGAGACCTTGTGACGGAGAAGTCCGTCACTGGCTGCGGGCAGAGTTTGGTACACTAACACACACACACACATTCATCGCACCTCCATACTTCGTTATCAGCTACGTTAACAATGTGGGTCGACACACAAGTTAACTTCTCTTAGTACATTTCACACTTTCACACTTACCTCCCGTCAGTAACAGTTTATGGTATAAAGATTATACAGACAAGAGTTCATGTTTAATTTAAGCAACGTTTACTGTACTTATCAATGTTATGGATGAGCACATTGTTTGGTTGGTTCGTTTCCTCTCTCTCCATCTCTGTAGCTTCCGGGTATGCTGGGATAAGGACCAGAGCTACTGTAATCGGGCTGGGATAAGGACCAGAGCTACGGTAATCGGGCTGGGATAAGGACCAGAGCTACGGTAATCGGGCTGGGATAAGGACCAGAGCTACTGTAATCGGGCTGGGATAAGGACCAGAGCTACGGTAATCGGGCTGGGATAAGGACCAGAGCTACGGTAATCGGGCTGGGATAAGGACCAGAGCTACGGTAATCGGGCTGGGATAAGGACCAGAGCTACGGTAATCGGGCTGGGATAAGGACCAGAGCTACGGTAATCGGGCTGGGATAAGGACCAGAGCTACGGTAATCGGGCTGGGATAAGGACCAGAGCTACGGTAATCGGGCTGGGATAAGGACCAGAGCTACGGTAATCGGGCTGGGATAAGGACCAGAGCTACGGTAATCGGGCTGGGATAAGGACCAGAGCTACGGTAATCGGGCTGGGATAAGGACCAGAGCTACGGTAATCGGGCTGGGATAAGGACCAGAGCTACGGTAATCGGGCTGGCTTTGTCGTACCTGTCCCGAATGGCTCGTTCATGTGAATGAGCATGTTGGAAGACCCCATGCCAGTAGGGATGGGATTTTGTAAATGTGTTATATTGGTATATTGTACCATGAGAAACGTGTTGCAATGTCTATAATTCAGTATGTTTAGCTGAGTGGAAAATGTAGAATTTGATGAAGGTAATTGCTTAATTAATTAGAACTGGGTATGTTCTGTTGGGAGGGGCTTCCCCTACAAAAGGAGCCTCTCTTTCAGTTCAAGGGGGGAACCTTTTTGGATTGAGTTGTTGATGGGGCAGCATTGTTTTTTTGTGTTTAAAATTTTTTTTTTTTTTAGCTGTCCCATAATGTATACTTTTGATGGCAGTACTGTTTTTCTTCTGGATTCACTTTGTAAATAAACACCCAGAAGCACAGAAGAACTTTTGCGGCTCCTCCATCTTTTTATTTTGATAGAGGTTAGGTTTTCCAGTTTAGCCTTCTGGCCTCCTCTACGTGACAGACCTAGTGAACAACCTCATCAGTGTAAAAGTATTATATGACCAAGTGAACAATATTATCATTGTAAAAGTGTTATGAAACCTAGTGAACAATGGCATTAGTGTAAAAGTATTATATGACCAAGTGAACAATATTATCATTGTAAAAGTGTTATGATATCAAGTGAACAATGGCATCATTGTTTTGAGAACTGGGGAAAAATGTCTTAAGTGTAAAATTATTATAAGACCAAGTGAAAAATATAATCATTGTTATGAGACCTAGTGACCAGATTTGTATGAATCTATTAGGCCTTTTGGTTTTTACCTGATCTAGTTAACCGACCCATCAGTTCTTACCTGATCTAGTTTACCGTCCCATCAGTTCTTACCTGATCTAGTGTACCGTCCCATCAGTTCTTACCTGATCTAGTTTACCGTCCCATCAGTTCTTACCTGATCTAGTGTACCGTCCCATCAGTTCTTACCTGATCTAGTTTACCGTCCCATCAGTTCTTACCTGATCTAGTGTACCGTCCCATCAGTTCTTACCTGATCTAGTTTACCGACCAATCAGTTCTCACCTGATCTAGTTTACCGACCCATCAGTTCTCACCTGATCTAGTTTACCGTCCCATCAGTTCTCACCTGATCTAGTTTACCGTCCCATCAGTTCTTACCTGATTTAGTTTACCGACCCATCAGTTCTCACCTGATCTAGTTTACCGTCCCATCAGTTCTTACTTGATCTAGTTTACCGACCCATCAGTTCTCACCTGATCTAGTTTGCCATCCCATCAGTTCTTACCTGATCTAGTTTACCGTCCCATCAGTTCTCACCTGATCTAGTTTACTGACCCATCAGTTCTCACCTGATCTAGTTTACCGTCCCATCAGTTCTTACCTGATCTAGTTTACTGACCCATCAGTTCTCAGCTGATCTAGTTTACCGACCCATCAGTTCTCACCTGATCTAGTTTACCGTCCCATCAGTTCTTACCTGATCTAGTTTACTGACCCATCAGTTCTCAGCTGATCTAGTTTACTGACCCATCAGTTCTCACCTGATCTAGTTTACCGACCCATCAGTTCTCACCTGATCTAGTTTACCGACCCATCAGTTCTCACCTGATCTAGTTTACCGACCCATCAGTTCTCACCTGATCTAGTTTACCGACCCATCAGTTCTCACCTGATCTAGGTTACCGACCCATCAATTCTCACCTGATCTAGTTTACCGACCCATCTGTGTTTACATGATCTAGTTACCGACCCATCAGTTCTTACCTGATTTAGTTTACCGACCCATCAGTTCTCACCTGATCTAGTTTACCGTCCCATCAATTCTTACTTGATCTAGTTTACCGACCCATCAGTTCTCACCTGATCTAGTTTGCCATCCCATCAGTTCTTACCTGATCTAGTTTACCGTCCCATCAGTTCTCACCTGATCTAGTTTACTGACCCATCAGTTCTCACCTGATCTAGTTTACCGTCCCATCAGTTCTTACCTGATCTAGTTTACTGACCCATCAGTTCTCAGCTGATCTAGTTTACCGACCCATCAGTTCTCACCTGATCTAGTTTACCGTCCCATCAGTTCTTACCTGATCTAGTTTACTGACCCATCAGTTCTCAGCTGATCTAGTTTACCGACCCATCAGTTCTCACCTGATCTAGTTTACCGACCCATCAGTTCTTACCTGATCTAGTTTACCGACCCATCAGTTCTCACCTGATCTAGTTTACCGTCCCATCAGTTCTTACCTGATCTAGTGTACCGTCCCATCAGTTCTTACCTGATCTAGTTTACCGACCCATCAGTTCTCACCTGATCTAGTTTACCGACCCATCAGTTCTCACCTGATCTAGTTTACCGTCCCATCAGTTCTCACCTGATCTAGTTTACCGTCCCATCAGTTCTTACCTGATTTAGTTTACCGACCCATCAGTTCTCACCTGATCTAGTTTACCGTCCCATCAGTTCTTACTTGATCTAGTTTACCGACCCATCAGTTCTCACCTGATCTAGTTTGCCATCCCATCAGTTCTTACCTGATCTAGTTTACCGTCCCATCAGTTCTCACCTGATCTAGTTTACTGACCCATCAGTTCTCACCTGATCTAGTTTACCGTCCCATCAGTTCTTACCTGATCTAGTTTACTGACCCATCAGTTCTCAGCTGATCTAGTTTACCGACCCATCAGTTCTCACCTGATCTAGTTTACCGTCCCATCAGTTCTTACCTGATCTAGTTTACTGACCCATCAGTTCTCAGCTGATCTAGTTTACTGACCCATCAGTTCTCACCTGATCTAGTTTACCGACCCATCAGTTCTCACCTGATCTAGTTTACCGACCCATCAGTTCTCACCTGATCTAGTTTACCGACCCATCAGTTCTCACCTGATCTAGTTTACCGACCCATCAGTTCTCACCTGATCTAGGTTACCGACCCATCAATTCTCACCTGATCTAGTTTACCGACCCATCTGTGTTTACATGATCTAGTTTACCGACCCATCAGTTCTTACCTGATTTAGTTTACCGACCCATCAGTTCTCACCTGATCTAGTTTACCGTCCCATCAATTCTTACTTGATCTAGTTTACCGACCCATCAGTTCTCACCTGATCTAGTTTGCCATCCCATCAGTTCTTACCTGATCTAGTTTACCGTCCCATCAGTTCTCACCTGATCTAGTTTACTGACCCATCAGTTCTCACCTGATCTAGTTTACCGTCCCATCAGTTCTTACCTGATCTAGTTTACTGACCCATCAGTTCTCAGCTGATCTAGTTTACCGACCCATCAGTTCTCACCTGATCTAGTTTACCGTCCCATCAGTTCTTACCTGATCTAGTTTACTGACCCATCAGTTCTCAGCTGATCTAGTTTACCGACCCATCAGTTCTCACCTGATCTAGTTTACCGACCCATCAGTTCTTACCTGATCTAGTTTACCGACCCATCAGTTCTCACCTGATCTAGTTTACCGACCCATCAGTTCTCACCTGATCTAGTTTACCGACCCATCAGTTCTCACCTGATCTAGGTTACCGACCCATCAATTCTCACCTGATCTAGTTTACCGACCCATCTGTGTTTACATGATCTAGTTTACCGACCCATCAGTTCTTACCTGATCTAGTTTACCGACCTATCAGTTCTCATCTGATCTAGTTTATCGACCCATCAGTTCTCACCTGATCTAGTTTACCGACCCATCAATTCTCACCTGATCTAGTTTACCGACCCATCAGTTCTCATCTGATCTAGTTTTACCGACCCATCAGTTCTCACCTGATCTAGTTTACCGTCCCATCAGTTCTTACCTGATCTAGTTTACCGACCCATCAGTTCTCACCTGATCTAGTTTACCGACCCATCAGTTCTCACCTGATCTAGTTTACCGTCCCATCAGTTCTTACCTGATTTAGTTTACCGACCCATCAGTTCTCACCTGATCTAGTTTACCGTCCCATCAGTTCTTACTTGATCTAGTTTACCGACCCATCAGTTCTCACCTGATCTAGTTTGCCATCCC
This sequence comes from Salvelinus namaycush, assembly GCF_016432855.1. NCBI lineage: Eukaryota > Metazoa > Chordata > Actinopteri > Salmoniformes > Salmonidae > Salvelinus > Salvelinus namaycush. The sequence continues at coordinate 110,787 of NW_024061566.1, forward strand.
ATCAGTTCTTACCTGATCTAGTTTACCGTCCCATCAGTTCTCACCTGATCTAGTTTACTGACCCATCAGTTCTCACCTGATCTAGTTTACCGTCCCATCAGTTCTTACCTGATCTAGTTTACTGACCCATCAGTTCTCAGCTGATCTAGTTTACCGACCCATCAGTTCTTACCTGATCTAGTTTACCGACCCATCAGTTCTCACCTGATCTAGTTTACCGACCCATCAGTTCTCACCTGATCTAGTTTACCGACCCATCAGTTCTCACCTGATCTAGGTTACCGACCCATCAATTCTCACCTGATCTAGTTTACCGACCCATCTGTGTTTACATGATCTAGTTTACCGTCCCATCAGTTCTTACCTGATCTAGTTTACCGTCTCATCAGTTCTTACCTGATCTAGTTTACTGACCCATCAGTTCTTACCTGATCTAGTTTACCGACCCATCAGTTCTTACCTGATCTAGTTTACCGACCCATCTGTGTTTACATGATCTAGTTTACCGACCCATCAGTTCTTACCTGATCTAGTTTACCGACCCATCAGTTCTCACCTGATCTAGTTTACCGACCCATCAGTTCTCACCTGATCTAGTTTACAGACCCATCAGTTCTCACCTGATCTAGTTTACCGACCCATCAGTTCTCATCTGATCTAGTTTATCGACCCATCAGTTCTCATCTGATCTAGGTTACCGACCCATCAATTCTCACCTGATCTAGTTTACCGACACATCTGTGTTTACATGATCTAGTTTACCGACCCATCAGTTCTCAGCTGATCTAATTTACCGACCTATCAGTTCTCATCTGATCTAGTTTATCGACCCATCAGTTCTCACCTGATCTAGTTTACCGACCCATCAATTCTCACCTGATCTAGTTTACCGACCCATCAGTTCTCATCTGATCTAGTTTTACCGACCCATCAGTTCTCACCTGATCTAGTTTACCGACCCATCAGTTCTCATCTGATCTAGTTTACCGTCCCATCAGTTTTTACCTGATCTAGTTTACCGTCCCATCAGTTCTTACCTGATCTAGTTTACCGTCCCATCAGTTCTTACCTGATCTAGTTAACCGACCCATCAGTTCTCACCTGATCTAGTTTACCGACCCATCAGTTCTCATCTGATCTAGTTTACCGTCCCATCAGTTTTTACCTGATCTAGTTTACCGTCCCATCAGTTCTTACCTGATCTAGTTTACCGTCCCATCAGTTCTTACCTGATCTAGTTTACCGTCTCATCAGTTCTTACCTGATCTAGTTTACTGACCCATCAGTTCTTACCTGATCTAGTTTACCGACCCATCAGATCTTACCTGATCTAGTTTACCGACCCATCTGTGTTTACATGATCTAGTTTACCGACCCATCAGTTCTTACCTGATCTAGTTTACCGACCCATCAGTTCTCACCTGATCTAGTTTACCGACCCATCAGTTCTCACCTGATCTAGTTTACCGACCCATCAGTTCTCACCTGATCTAGTTTACCGACCCATCAGTTCTCATCTGATCTAGTTTATCGACCCATCAGTTCTCACCTGATCTAGGTTACCGACCCATCAATTCTCACCTGATCTAGTTTACCGACCCATCTGTGTTTACATGATCTAGTTTACCGACCCATCAGTTCTCAGCTGATCTAATTTACCGACCTATCAGTTCTCATCTGATCTAGTTTATCGACCCATCAGTTCTCACCTGATCTAGTTTACCGACCCATCAGTTCTCACCTGATCTAGTTTACCGACCCATCAGTTCTCACCTGATCTAGTTTACCGACCCATCAGTTCTCACCTGATCTAGGTTACCGACCCATCAATTCTCACCTGATCTAGTTTACCGACCCATCTGTGTTTACATGATCTAGTTTACCGACCCATCAGTTCTTACCTGATCTAGTTTACCGACCTATCAGTTCTCATCTGATCTAGTTTATCGACCCATCAGTTCTCACCTGATCTAGTTTACCGACCCATCAATTCTCACCTGATCTAGTTTACCGACCCATCAGTTCTCATCTGATCTAGTTTTACCGACCCATCAGTTCTCACCTGATCTAGTTTACCGTCCCATCAGTTCTTACCTGATCTAGTGTACCGTCCCATCAGTTCTTACCTGATCTAGTTTACCGACCCATCAGTTCTCACCTGATCTAGTTTACCGACCCATCAGTTCTCACCTGATCTAGTTTACCGTCCCATCAGTTCTTACCTGATTTAGTTTACCGACCCATCAGTTCTCACCTGATCTAGTTTACCGTCCCATCAGTTCTTACCTGATCTAGTTTACCGTCCCATCAGTTCTTACCTGATCTAGTTAACCGACCCATCAGTTCTCACCTGATCTAGTTTACCGACCCATCAGTTCTCATCTGATCTAGTTTACCGTCCCATCAGTTTTTACCTGATCTAGTTTACCGTCCCATCAGTTCTTACCTGATCTAGTTTACCGTCCCATCAGTTCTTACCTGATCTAGTTTACCGACCCATCTGTGTTTACATGATCTAGTTTACCGACCCATCAGTTCTTACCTGATCTAGTTTACCGACCCATCAGTTCTTACCTGATCTAGTTTACCGACCCATCAGTTCTCACCTGATCTAGTTTACCGACCCATCAGTTCTCACCTGATCTAGTTTACCGTCCCATCAGTTCTTACTTGATCTAGTTTACCGACCCATCAGTTCTCACCTGATCTAGTTTGCCATCCCATCAGTTCTTACCTGATCTAGTTTACCGTCCCATCAGTTCTCACCTGATCTAGTTTACTGACCCATCAGTTCTCACCTGATCTAGTTTACCGTCCCATCAGTTCTTACCTGATCTAGTTTACTGACCCATCAGTTCTCAGCTGATCTAGTTTACCGACCCATCAGTTCTCACCTGATCTAGTTTACCGTCCCATCAGTTCTTACCTGATCTAGTTTACCGACCCATCAGTTCTTACCTGATCTAGTTTACCGACCCATCAGTTCTACCTGATCTAGTTTACCGACCCATCAGTTCTCACCTGATCTAGTTT
>NW_024061567.1:0-113265 GCF_016432855.1 Salvelinus namaycush
ATTCAGTTCAGATTGTGCTGAGTGGAACTCCTGTTGTTATACGAGGTAATGCTAATGCCATTAACATTTCACAAATTCCTTTTTCAGTGTTGTACAAACTATACATGCATGCTGTGTTTTGAGAAAAGGACAAATTTTACCTTGAAAGGCTGTGCACACACCCCACACCAGCAGAAGCAGAGAAAGCCTGAATGCTCGTCTTCCACACATAATGACCAACTGCAGAATCAAACGTTAGTCCAACATTTTCTGCTCAGACTGACAGCAGAACAAAAGTCAAACCAAAGCAAACCAAAGTGATGGTCCTTTGACAGGTTGAAACAGTTACATGATCTGGTGCTGGCAGAGAGGAGGAAGTGGTGCTGTGTAAATGTATTCTATCTTCTATGGGTGACTTTCACAATGACAACACATCTCTTGGGCTGTGTCTAGGAGCTATGCGGTACAACCACCACATATAATAATAAACTCTGTATCAAGAGGTCCACTTCCTGCTCCAGCAACAATGATAGATGATAGACACCACCACAAGACTGAGGAGGGTTTATATCAAGTGTATGTAAGTGATGGTTATTTGTATATGTATTTATTATGGATCCCCTTGGCAGCAGCTACTCTTCCTGGGGTCCAGCAAAATTAAAGCAGTTTATACAATTTTAAAAACATTACAATACATTCAGACTGTGTCCTCAGGCCCCTACTCCACCACTACCACATATATACAGTACAAAGTCCATGTGTACGTGTGTATATAGTGCGCATGCTATCGTGTGTGTGTTGCTTCACAGTCCCTGCTGTTCGATTAGGTGTTTTTTTATATCTAATGTTACTGCTTGCATGAGTTACTTGATGTGCAATAGAGTGTTAGATCGGGTCCTCCAGGTTAATAACAGGAAATGAACCTACCCAGTGCTATGTTTATGATATAACATTATAATCATTAAATTATTACCTTTATATACCAAGGCCTTATTAATACATCTGCAGCAGGGCAATAACGTCCAGGGCGTCATTTATAAAAATGGACTGTGCTCCAGTAGGGGTGCGTGGGTAAAATCACCTATGTGCTGTGATAATTGAGTTGTTTGCGCTATAACCTGTTAGTTCATATGCCTTGCCACTGTGATATATAGGCCTAAAGGCTGAAACAATAAGAGGACAATGGCAGAATGATTTCAACCACACCTTTGTTTAATTACTCAACTAGAGAGCAACATCTGTCCGGTGAAGTCTACAAAACATTGAATATAATGAACAGTTATATAACCGACAGCATGGCCAAGCAAAGTAATGTTTCCAACATTTTCAGACTACTAAACAACTATTGATTTAGAACCATGGAGAGTAACCTCAAGTCACAAAGAAAACAGCAGCTGCCTCCACTATTCCAGCACCATTTCAACTTCAACATTTCAACATCTAATCACCTATGCTTAGTCTAATACAGTGAAAACTAAAAGATACCCACAACGATTTAATCCAATCAACGTAAGTGTTACGTTCCCCAGTTTCTGTGTTGTTGTTTTGTTTGTATGTGTGTGTTTCAGGATGGCTTCCTGGATTCCTCTAAGCAGCTGATTGGTCGGCCCCATTGATTGGAGCTGACCCCGCCCTCTCGTCAGAAACAGCTGTCTTCAATTACCAACTCCTTCTGAAGCTAGAAAAAGCCAGTGTTCTGTTTCTCAGAAGAGAGCTGAGGGGTATATCCTATGTTGGTTGTTGCTGAGAGAGAGAGAGAGAGAGAGAGAGAGAGAGAGAGAGAGAGAGAGAGAGAGAGAGAGAGAGAGAGAGAGAGAGAGAGAGAGAGAGAGAGAGAAGAGAGAGAGAGAGAGAGAGAGAGAGAGAGAGAGAGAGAGAGAGAGAGAGAGAGAGAGAGAGAGAGAGAGAGAGAGAGAGAGAGAGAGAGAGAGAGAGAGAGAGAGAGAGAGAGAGAGAGAGAGTGTCTGTCTATATCCCCCCACTAGAATCCCCATACTTTAATAAAGACAGCTTCTCCATCCTGGAGGGGGAAATCAATCATTTCCAGGCCCAGGGACATGTATTAGTCTGTGGCGACCTAAATGCCAGAACTGGACAAGAACCTGACACCCTCAGCACACAGGGGGACAAACACCTGCCTGCAGGTGACAGCATTCCCTCCCCTATATGCCCCCCTAGGCACAACTATGACAACATAACCAACAAAAACGGGTCACAACTCCTGCAGCTCTGTCGCACGCTGGGTATGTACATAGTCAATGGTAGGCTTCGAGGGGACTCCTATGGTAGGTTCACCTATAGCTCATCTCTTGGCAGTAGCACTGTAGACTGGTAGGCTTCGAGGGGACTCCTATGGTAGGTTCACCTATAGCTCATCTCTTGGCAGTAGCACTGTAGACTACTTTATCACTGACCTCAACCCAGAGTCTCTCAGAGCGTTCACAGTCAGCCCACTGACACCCCTATCAGACCACAGCAAAATCACAGTCTACTTGAACAGAGCAATACTCAATCATGAGGCATCAAAGCCAAAGGAACTGAGTAACATTAAGAAATGCTATAGATGGAAGGAATGCAGTTTGGAAACCTACCAAAAAACAATTAGGCAACAGCAAATTCAATCCCTTTTAGACAACTTCCTGGGTAAAATGTTCCACTGCAATAGTGAAGGTGTAAACTTGGCAGTAGAAAATCTTAACAGTATATTTGACCTCTCAGCTTCCCTATCAAATCTAAAAATCTCAAATAGAAAACCGAAGAAAATGAACAACAATGACAAATGGTTTGATAAAGAATGCAAAAATCTAAGAAATAAATTGAGAAACCTGTCCAACCAAAAACATAGAGACCCGGAAAACCTGAGTCTACACCTTCACTATGGTGAATCACTAAAACAATACAGAAATACACTACGGAAAAAGAAGGAACAGCACGTCAGAAATCAGCTCAATGTAATTGAAGACTCCATAGACTCTAACCAATTCTGGGAAAATTGGAAAACACTAAACAAACAACACACGAAGAATTATCTATCCAAAATGGAGATGTATGGGTAAACCACTTCTCCAATCTTTTTGGCTCTATAACAAAGAATAAAGAGCAAAAACATATACATGATCAAATACAAATCCTAGAATCAACTATTAAAGACTACCAGAACCCACTGGATTCTCCAATTACCTTGAATGAGTTACAGGACAAAATAAAAACCCTCCAACCCAAAAAGGCCTGTGGTGTTGATGGTATCCTTAATGAAATGATCAAATATACAGACAACAAATTCCAATTGGCTATACTAAAACTCTTTAACATCGTCCTTAGCTCTGGCATCTTCCCCAATATTTGGAACCAAGGACTGATCACCCCAATCCACAAAAGTGGAGACAAATTTGACCCCAATAACTACCGTGGAATATGCGTCAACAGTAACCTTGGGAAAATCCTCTGCATTATCATTAACAGCAGACTCGTACATTTCCTCAATGAAAACAATGTTACTGAGCAAATGTCAAATTGGCTTTTTACCAAATTACCGTACAACAGACCATGTATTCACCCTACACACCCTAATTGACAACCAAACAAACCAAAACAAAGGCAAAGTCTTCTCATGCTTTGTTGATTTCAAAAAAGCCTTCGACTCAATTTGGCATGAGGGTCTGCTATACAAATTGATGGAAAGTGGTGTTGGGGTAAAATATACGACATTATTAAATCCATGTACACAAACAACAAGTGTGCGGTTTAAAATTGGCAAAAAACACACACATTTCTTCACACAGGGTCGTGGGGTGAGACAGGGATGCAGCTTAAGCACCACCCTCTTTAACATATATATCAACGAATTGGCGCGGGCACTAGAACAGTCTGCAGCACCCGGTCTCACCCCTACTAGAATCCGAAGTCAAATGTCTACTGTTTGCTGATGATCTGGTGCTTCTGTCACCAAACCAAGGAGTGCCTACAGCAGCACCTAGATCTTCTGCACAGATTCTGTCAGACCTGGGCCCTGACAGTAAATCTCAGTAAGACCAAAATAATGGTGTTCCAAAAAAGGTCCAGTCACCAGGACCACAAATTCCATCTAGACAACCGTTGCCCTAGAGCACACAAAAAACTATACATACCCCGCCTAAACATCAGCACCACAGGTAACTTCCACAAAGCTGTGAACGATCTGAGAGACAAGGCAAGAAGGGCCTTCTATGCCATCAAAAGGAACATAAATTTCAACATACCAATTAGGATCTGGCTAAAAATACTTGAATCAGTCATAGAGCCCATTGCCCTTTATGGTTGTGAGGTCTGGGGTCCCTCACAACCAAGATTTCACAAAATGGGACAAACACCAAATTGAGACTCTGCATGCAGAATTCTGCAAAAATATCCTCCGTGTACAACGTAGAACACCAAATAATGCATGCAGAGCAGAATTAGGCCGATACCCACTAATTATCAAAATCCAGAAAAGAGCCGTTAAATTCTACAACCACCTAAAAGGAAGCGATTCCCAAACCTTCCATAACAAAGCCATCACCTACAGAGAGATGAACCTGGAGAAGAGTCCCCTAAGCAAGCTGGTCCTAGGGCTCTGTTCACAAACACAAACACACCCCACAGAGCCCCAGGACAACAGCACAATTAGACCCAACCAAATCATGAGAAAACAAAAAGATAATTACTTGACACATTGGAAAGAATTAACAAAAAAACAGAGCAAACTAGAATGCTATTTGGCCCTAAACAGAGAGTGCACAGTGGCAGAATACCTGACCACTGTGACTGACCCAAATTTAAGGAAAGCTTTGACTATGTACAGACTCAGTGAGCATAGCCTTGCTATTGAGAAAGGCCGCCGTAGGCAGACATGGCTCTCAAGAGAAGACAGGCTATGTGCACACTGCCCACAAAATGAGGTGGAAACTGAGCTGCACTTCCTAACCTCCTGCCCAATGTATGACCATATTAGAGAGACATATTTCCCTCAGATTACACAGATCCACAAAGAATTTGAAAACAAATCCAATTTTGATAAACTCCCATATCTACTGGGAGAAATTCCACAGTGTATCATCACAGCAGCAAGATTTGTGACCTGTTGCCACAAGAAAAGGGCAACCAGTGAAGAACAAACACCATTGTAAATACAACCCATATTTATGCTTATTTATTTTAACTTGTGTGCTTTAACCATTTGTACATTGTTACAACACTGTATATATATAATATAACATTTGTAATGTCTTTATTGTTTTGAAACTTCTGTATGTGTAATGTTTACTGTTAATTTGTATTGTTTATTTCACTTTTGTATAATATCTACCTCACTTGCTTTGGCAATGTTAACACATGTTTCCCATGCCAATAAAGCCCCTTGAATTGAATTGAATTGAATTGAATTGAATTGAATTGAATTGAATTGAGAGAGAGAGAGAGAGAGAGAGAGAGAGAGAGAGAGAGATGAGAGAGAGAGAGAGAGAGAGAGAGAGAGAGAGAGATACACACACTGACACCTGGAGAAAATGCACATGATCACATCTGTCCACAGGAACATTGGTTCTAGTAACATAATGTGCAGCATTCATTCATTAAGTGCTGATATTTACAGCAACAGAAGACGATCTACAGTAAAGGACCTATTCAGCCAGGTGTCAGTAACCAATCAAAAGAACTATATAAAGTCAGTGTATCAGCTGTAAAAATAGGGGCATAACAGTAATCAAGATATACAGTAAATGGATATATTGTACAGTTGTATATCCAGGACAGGTGAAATACTATTTAACCCCTTGTGATTTAAAAAGTTGTCTAATGCTCTGTTGTCATTGGTCAACGCTGTCAGGGGTTACAGTGTGGCAGCTGGAGGGTTGAGTAGAGCCCATTGTCTCTCCTTGTGAATGTGCTGTAGGGCTCCAAGTCCTGTTGCTCCTCCTACAAATACATTAACAATATGTCACCATATTACACTGTAAAATGTCATATGGGTTTGTGGAAATATTTTGAATGTTGTCAAATTCAATTCAAAATGTGAAAGGGCATAGTCTGCAGATGCCTTACAACAACATGTAACAGCAAGCAATATCAGCCCTGACAGTCTTACGACTCCAGCCCTGACAGTATTGATTACAGGTAACATCAAGAAATTACATCCCTGACAGACAAGAGAGTGTTGTTGCATCACCTCTTTAAAGGTGTACACCGCTTTCTGCTGTGTTCTCCCGCTGTGTAAAAGAAGAGAAGACCAGTGAATGAACGTAACATAACATGGTTTTACACAGCTGATGCTTTCTGGAACTAAATGTTTGTGTGTTTGTGCTTGGCTGAATGCATGTTTTTTTCCGACACTAATTTCTGACAAGGCAGGAAGTGAGAACCCTCAACAGTTCAGTTATTGGTGACTTACAATATAACCTTATCGAGTCAGACTCGAACGTAGGTCAAGTAGCCTATTTCATACCCTCATGTATTTCATATGACCTCAGTTAGATCTGTTCATGCTCTCTTGCCAGATCTTTGTCACTCACAGTCACACCATTGACATTTAGTTGGCAAGAGAGCACAAACATATATTGGACCTGTAGCTTACTGCATATTTCTGAGGTCCATAATTCTCTATATGAATTGTAGATCAGATTGTTATTTGAGATTGAATTTACAGTATATTATTACAGCAACTCCATAACAAAAGAATTGCTTAATTCAATTACCAAATATGTCAAATACCCATCAACTTTTCTTTTAACAAGATAATGAGAATATCTTACTTGAAATGACATTTCCTCGTGATTATTCCAACAAGGACAACGATGACTACAAATCCTGCAAAGGCTGGTATTGTCATGAAAGGACGTATGAAAGAAAGGTTGTTTGTGACATGTGATCCTGAAAAAGAAAAGAGAAGAAGTCATTGTGATCCTATATGGCTTGTTCCTCTTCCTGCACTCTGGTCATTTACATTGTTGACAGATGCTCAGTTTGAACACTATTTTTATTACAATCCAGTTCACTTGGACTGAGATGGTAGAGATGACTAAATGAGACCAAACATTCACAGTACAAGATAAATGGTTATTACAGATTGTATCTATAGCACTGACACGCAAACCAAATACTTACCATTGACAGAAATATTGAGATGCAAAGAATGTGTTCCTCCATTATGTACACACTCACAGGTGTAGTTCCCTTCATCAGATGGTTGTATGTTGGTGATGTGTAGAAACACTCTGTCACTCTCTATCTGCAGTGTGACTCTGGGGTCACAAGTGAAGTCTGTACCATTTTGGTCAAACCGAAGAGACACTTGACACTCATTCCCACCACTTATCACTTTATCTATCTTACATATTACAAACATAATTTCATGAATGGTTTGGTTTGGACAGGCTAGAGTGCCCAAATCTGCTCCTGTTTCCAATGTTTTCACTTGAATCTCTGTAAAAATGAAGGGAAATGGTTTGTGAGTGTTTTGTTTCATCTAAAATATTTGTTTTGCATTGAATAGCATTACAATTGCAATGCACCGTTTGTTGCATAGGACAAAGGTGTGTCTATGTATGTATGTATGTATGTATGTATGTATGTATGTATGTATGTATGTATGTATGTATGTATGTATGTATGTATGTATGTATGTATGTATGTATGTATGTATGTATGTATGTATGTGTATATATATATACACATACACATATATATATGTGTATGTATATGTATATGTATATGTGTGTGTGTGTGTGTGTGTGTGTGTGTGTGTGTGTGTGTGTGTGTGTGTGTGTGTGTGTGTGTGTGTGTGTGTGTGTGTGTGTGTGTGTGTGTGTGTGTGTGTGTGTGTGTGTGTATATATATATATAACATTTTGACACAGTTTCTGTTTCCATGAATGCAGTTCAGATTGTGCTGAGTGGAACTCCTGTTGTTATACGAGGTAATGCTAATGCCGTTAAAATTTAACAAATGAAACATGAGGACAGGACCTCTTTCCTTTTTCAGTGTTGTACAAACTGTACATGCATGCTGTGTGTTTGAGAAAAGGACATCTTACCTTGAAAGGCTGTGTACACACTCCACACCAGCAGAAGCAGAGAAATCCTGAATGCTCGTCTTCCACACATAATGACCAACTGCAGAACCAAACGTTAGTCCAACATATTCTGCTCAGATCGACAGCAGAATAAAAGTCAAACTAAAGTGATGGTCATTTGACAGGTTTGAAACAGTTACATGATCTGGTGCTGTCTGAGAGGAGGAAGTGGTGCTGTGTAAATGTATTCTATCTTCTAAGTGGGACTTTCACAATGACAACACATCTCTTGGGCTGTGTCTAGGGGCTATCCAGTGCAACTACCATATACTGCGTAACAGGAAATACACATGTCAAGAGGTCCACTTCCTGCTCTAGAAACAATGATAGATTCTGACAGCACCCCAAGAATGAGGGGGGTCTATATCAAGTGTATGTAAGTGATGGTTATTTTTATTTGTATTCATTATATATCCCCATTAGCTGCTGCCTTGGCAGATCTAATGTTACTGCTTGTATGAGTTACTTGATGTGGAATAGAGTGTTAGATCTGGTCCTCCAGGTTAATGACAGGAAATGAACCTACCCAGTGCTATGTTTATGATAAAACTAGTTATTATAATCATTCAATTATTTCCTTTTTATATACCAATGCCTTATTAATACATCTGCAGCAGGGCAATAAAGTCCAGGAGCCTCATTTATAAACCCTTCGTACTTATAAAATAGAGCCCAGAATGTGTGTGCACCAGTAGGGGTGCAATGGTAAAATCACCAGGGAAGCCAATATCAGATAAAAGCCATATTACAACCTGTGTTGTGATAATTCCATTGTTTGCCCTGTAACCTGTTAGTTCATATGCCTTGACACCATGATATATAGGCCTAAAGGCCGAGATAATAAGAAGACGCGGTGGCAGAATAAATTCTACCACACCTTTGTTTAATTATAAAACCGGAGAGCAATATCTGTCCAGTGAAGTCTACAAAACATATTGCATGTAACAAACAGTTATGTGACCTACAGCATTGTCAAGCAAGTTAATGTTGCCAACATTTCAGACTACTAAACAACTATTGATTTAGAACCATGGAGAGTTACAGCAAGTCACAAAGAAAACAGGAGCTGACTCCACTATTCCAGCACCATTTCAACTTCAATATTTCAACATATAATCACCTATTCTTAGTCTAATACAATGATAACTGAAAGATACCCAAAACGATTTAGTCCAATCAATGTAAGCTAAATATGTGGCTGTCCATGGTACTGATTTCTCTGTGTGTGTGTGTGTGTGTGTGTGTGTGTGTGTGTGTGTGTGTGTGTGTGTGTGTGTGTGTGTGTGTGTGTGTGTGTGTGTGTGTGTGTGTGTGTGTGTGTGTGTGTGTGTGTGTGTGTGTGTGCGTGTGTGCGTGTGTGCGTGTGTGCGTGTGCAAGTAGAAAAAACAAGTTGACTCACCCTACTTGTAGAGAAACGCCAATAACATCCTCCTCTTTCATGTTGCCGAAACGGTCTATCACTCTGTCATACAGTACACTCTTTTAGTTTTTGTTGTCCTAGGCTACCTGGCTAAAATACTTGCTCGCTAGACTAACTTCCTTTCATGGACAATAATACACCAGGCCAGCTAGTTAACATTAGCATACTACATCTAGCTACATGTTGAACTTCCATCCTCTCAAGCCAGGGCTGTTAAGAGCCTCCTTAAAGGAGGGAGGTGCAGGAATCCGGAGCAGGAGAACAAGGAAGTCCCAGTGGCACAATCGTTTATTTAAGACGTCCCAGCTCAGCAACAACATGGGGGAGAATACTCCCAAACGAGGTCGCCACCCACAGGGAAATAAACGTTACACACGGAGGAGAAACCTCTACTCCTAAACACATACCAAACGGTACAAACTGCATGTAAGAAGAAAACCCCGTGGTGCAGACACGCACCCCTAACAAAGATACCACAGCAAACATTCCCGCACAAAGACTAGCAGGCAGCGGAGGTAAATAAACCCCCCGAAATCAACTAATAGGACACAGGTGAAACAGTACAGACAGACACAAACTAAAAGGAAAAATGGATCGGTGGCAGCTAGTAGGCCGGCGACGACGACCGCCGAGCACCGCCCGAACAGGGAGAGGAGCCACCTTCAGTGGAAGTCGTGACAGTAACCCCCCCCCTCGCGCGGCTCCCGCAGTGCGCCGACGCCGGCCTCGAGGACGACCCGGAGGACGAGGCACAGGGCGATCCGGATGGAGGCGGTGAAACTCACTCAGCAGAGATTAATCCAATACGTCCTCCACCGGCACCCAGCATCCCTCCTCCAGACCGTACCCCTCCCAATCCACGAGGTACTGCAGGCCCCTCACCCGACGCCTGGAATCCAGTATGGATCGCACTGTGTACGCCGGGGCCCCCTCGATGTCCAGGGGGGGCTGAGGGACCTTCCGCACCTCAGCTCCTTGAAGCGGACCAGCTACCACCGGCCTGAGGAGAGACACATGAAACGAGGGGTTAATACGGTAATAAGGGGGAGCTGTAACCTATAACACACCTCGTTTATTCTCCTCGGGGCTTTAAATGGCCCCACAAACCGCAGACCCAGCTTCTGGCAGGGCAGGCGGAGGAGCAGGTTCACTCCCCAATGAGCGGCGTTGTGGCACTAAGTGATGGTTGTATGGGGACTTTGTTTATGGCTCTATCTCTTCCTAAGTGTCAAAGGAACTCAACCGAAAAGGAATGAAAGCATAAACAAAAGATATACAAAATATAGTTCTCACACAAAAATCATCTAATTGGACTGTATTCTATATACGTCCAATGTCCTGGCAAAATGACTATCATGGCATTGTCTCTAATGCCATATCTAGGGTTTTCCTACTTGGTGTGTTGCTTAGGCACTATCCTAAGTTGATAACTATATGATAAGTCTACAGCTGTAAGGCACTAGTTTTGGGTAGTCTACAGGGATGACCTATGGACTTCCGGGAAGAAAACTGATGAGTACTGTAGCCGAGTCAAAGGCCTCAAAGTAAATGTTCAACTTTACTAAGGCTGGTATTTTGCTCGAACCCTTAAGTGATCCTAGCAAAAATCCTAATTGGATGTTCCGTTGTGCATGTGCGTTTATGCTTACACAAGCGTGCATGTCAAGGGAAGAAAACCAAGTATCCTGGCAGATTACAACTTGTTCAGAATGAGTCTGACGTAGTCAGGTAATTTTCAGGTCAATGCCTGGAGGTCAGTCAGAATTGGTGTCGAGGGAATCTGTAGTGGTTTTACTACAAGTCACTGTGTCTTCCACTATTGTAGTGGCGATAGGTATGAAGAAGTCTATTTCATAGCTATGTTATCCACGGAGGAGCTAACCTCACGACGGAAGTACTCTTTAAGTATTGGACCAGTCGTACGTGGTTGTACGCAATTGTATCTAACATAAATCAACTCACAACCAGATAATTATTAAAATCATGTGTGCTAGATTAGAGTTGGATTGAAAACCTATAGCACGGTAGCTCTCCAGGAACCGGGTTGGAGATTCCTGCAGTATAGAGTATAGTATTGTGATGTAGTACTCAGAAGGGGGAGTAGAGAACTAGTCTATAATCTAGTCTCGGTACAGTAGGAGGAAGTTATGAATGAAGGGGCTTTTAAACTGACTGCAGAATGGGTTAGTAACTGACAGCAGTATGGGTTAGTAACTGACTGCAGTATGGGTTAGTAACTGACTGCAGTATGGGTTAGTAACTGACTGCAGTATGGGTTAGTAACTGACTGCAGTATGGGTTAGTAACCGACTGCAGTATGGGTTAGTAACTGACAGCAGTATGGGTTAGTAACTGACTGCGGTATGGGTTAGTAACTGACTGCAGTATGGGTTAGTAACTGACTGCAGTATGGGTTAGTAACTGACTGCAGTATGGGTTAGTAACTGACTGCAGTATGGGTTAGTAACTGACTGCAGTATGGGTAAGTAACTGACTGCAGTATGGGTTAGTAACTGACTGCAGTATGGGTTAGTAACTGACTGCAGTATGGGTTAGTAACTGACTGCAGTATGGGTTAGTAACTGACTGCAGTATGGGTTAGTGACTGACTGCAGAATGGGTTAGTAACTGACAGCAGTATGGGTTAGTAACTGACTGCAGTATGGATTAGTAACTGACTGCAGTATGGGTTAGTAACTGAATGCAGTATGGGTTATTAACTGACTGCAGTATGGGTTAGTAACTGACTGCAGTATGGGTTAGCAACTGACTGCAGTATGGGTTAGTAACTGACTGCAGTATGGGTTAGTAACTGACTGCAGTATGGGTTAGTAACTGACTGCAGTATGGGTAAGTAACTGACAGCAGTATGAGTTAGTAACTGACAGCAGTATGGGTTAGTAACTGACTGCAGTATGGTTAATAACTGACAGCAGTATGGGTTAGTAACTGACTGCGGTATGGGTTAGTAACTGACTGCGGTATGGGTTAGTAACTGACTGCAGTATGGGTTAGTAACTGAATGCAGTATAGGTTAGTAACTGACTGCAGTATGGGTTAGTAACTGACTGCAGTATGGGTTAGTAACTGACTGCAGTATGGGTTAGTAACTGACAGCAGTATGGGTTAGTAACTGACTGCAGTATGGGTTAGTAACTGACTGCAGTATGGGTTAGTAACTGACAGCAGTATGGGTTAGTAACTGACTGCAGTATGGGTTAGTAACTGACTGCGGTATGGGTTAGTAACTGACTGCAGTATGGGTTAGTAACTGACTGCAGTATGGGTTAGTAACCGACTGCAGTATGGGTTAGTAACTGACAGCAGTATGGTATGGGTTAGTAACTGACTGCGGTATGGGTTAGTAACTGACTGCAGTATGGGTTAGTAACTGAATGCAGTATAGGTTAGTAACTGACTGCAGTATGGGTTAGTAACTGACTGCAGTATGGGTTAGTAACTGACTGCAGTATGGGTTAGTAACTGACAGCAGTATGGGTTAGTAACTGACTGCAGTATGGGTTAGTAACTGACTGCAGTATGGGTTAGTAACTGACAGCAGTATGGGTTAGTAACTGACTGCAGTATGGGTTAGTAACTGGCTGCGGTATGGGTTAGTAACTGACTGCGGTATGGGTTAGTAACTGACTGCGGTATGGGTTAGTAACTGACTGCAGTATGGGTTAGTAACTGACAGCAGTATGGGTTAGTAACTGACTGCAGTATGGGTTAGTAACTGACTGCGGTATGGGTTAGTAACTGACTGCAGTATGGGTTAGTAACTGACAGCAGTATGGGTTAGTAACTGACTGCAGTATGGGTTAGTAACTGACTGCGGTATGGGTTAGTAACTGACTGCGGTATGGGTTAGTAACTGACTGCAGTATGGGTAAGTAACTGACTGCAGTATGGGTTAGTAACTGACTGCAGTATGGGTTAGTAACTGACTGCAGTATGGGTTAGTAACTGACTGCAGTATGGGTTAGTAACTGACTGCAGTATGGGTTAGTAACTGACTGCAGTATGGGTTAGTAACTGACAGCAGTATGGGTTAGTAACTGACAGCAGTATGGGTTAGTAACTGACAGCAGTATGGGTTAGTAACTGACAGCAGTATGGGTTAGTAACTGACAGCAGTATGGGTTAGTAACTGACTGCAGTATGGGTTAGTAACTGACAGCAGTATGGGTTCATGTATTGAATTATTAAAGTAACATCAACTACAGAATGTGTTGACATCAGTGAATATAAGGAACTATGGCTACAGATCAATCCTCTTTGTTCACTGATTAAATCATAGTTTTTTAGACAGTGACTTTTACTACACTCTACAGTTTATACAATGACTCTCAATTCACTATACAGTTTATACAATGCCTCACTTCACTGTACAGTTTATACAATGACTCACTTCACGATACAGTTTTGCAGTGAATTTCACTACGTTGTATCGTTTATGCAGTGACTTTCACTACACTGTACAGTTTGTACAGTGACTCGCTACACTGTACAGTTTATACAGTGACTTTCACTACACTGTACAGTTTATACAGTGCCTTTCAATACTCTATACATGCATTTCACTACATTACATTCATCATTTAACTTTAATTTAGCCTATAGCAGGGGTGTCAAACTCATTACATGGAGGGCAGGGTGTCTGCAGGTTTTTGGTTTTTACTTTCAATTAAGACAGACAACCAGGTGAGGCGAGTTCCTTACTAATTAGTGACCTTAATTCATAAAATCTAGTGCGAGGGTGGAGTGAAATCCCGCAGACACTCGGCCCTCCGTGGAATGAGTTTGACACGTGGACTATAGCTATATATAGCCTATACCTATATAAATAAAATCATGAATGTAGTGAAATACAGGTTTGAACTGCTGTAAAAAGCACTACATTTCATAAAGAAAAGCAATAGTATCAGCAATATTGTGTACATTCAGAAAACAATTCTGACAAATGCAGTATATCATGCATAAAACTAATTAGCTCACCTTTAGAAATGACTAGACTATTAGTATAATAAACAGGTAGTTGTCGTGTGCAGAAGACCTGGTGAAAATGTGAGTTCTCTTATAGAAAGGGAATTTGAATTCTCCTCTGTGTCCAACCAACATGATGTTGAATCACATATGACCCCTCCCCATACACCAGGCTAAAAGTAAACTCAGGTGATGAGATTTTATTTATATATTTTTTATGTTTTTTTCCAGAGTGTGTAAGCCAATGTCAGAACCATTGTTTTACCAGTTTTAGTTGAGAAGGTTAAAGGAACTCTTCTCAGGTAATAAAACAGAAAGGAGCTGAAATATTACACACACATAGCCAAGGGAGCCTGGCGCAGAGCTATAACAACCTACCCCTGATATGGTGATATTACTGTAAACAAGGAGGAACTATAACAACCTACCCCTGATTTTAAATGGCGATGTTACTGTAAACAGAGCTTTAAGAACCTTCCCCTGATTGTAAATTCTGATGTTTCTGTGAACAAGGTGACAATGGGCAGTTTTTTTTTTTAAATACAGCGTAGTTTTATATCAAACAGGTGGTAACACAATCCATATAAAGAATGTTTAATATTCAAAAACATTTTACAGATCAAGCGAGAATAATAGCCTGATTTATAAACAGTGTCAAATCAAGTGGAAATTGGAATCGAACACAACAAGCAACATACAAAATCTAAATAAATAGGAACTCAAACATGAGGATAAAACAAACAATCAAAGAGCAAACATTATCATTATTACATTCTAAGGTCTCCAATACATTCACACATTACACTGACATAACATGAAGAAAAACAAAACTATCTGTAGTTCCATAGATTTATAATAACAATACACTGTAAACTTAACTTGAACAAAAGTGCAACAAGGTCAATCATATTGAAATGGGTTGAAACAAATTACTAGGTTATTTAGAACAGAAAATAAATAGATAAATCTATTCTACTTGGTGTATGTTATCATAAAGTACATTCAAACAGTAGGTGGTGCTGTCCTAATAGATGAGGTAACCTAGCCTGACGACTCAAACTAAATTCTTCCACTGCTTTGTCCTTCACTACATACTTTAGTCTGGATATGGTGAGGGTTATTATTGAAGGCGTTCGTGGTGACGAGGGGCACGATGGGCGTTGTACAAAACAATGTCTTCAGCGATTGGATTGTCTCTAACCAATCAGAGTAAAAGCCAATGATGAATTTTCAAACCTCTGTTTTACCCACGTGTGTTCTAGCTCTGACTCAACCCATCGTTACCGGACAAATCAGATGGCCCCGAATGTGTTGGCATTCGGTGAAATGTTGGGGAGGTACTCAAATCCAGACTCATTGCAAAGAAGAAACTGACATCCTTGGGCGTAACGTTTGGCCGGAGCAAGGAGTTTGGGTAGCCAGGCAACAGGTAACCTACCTCATATCACAACACTCACCTACAAGAGGTCATCAATCTCTCAAACCTAAAAGTGCCATTTCAGTACCTCTAAACAGCATTAACCATATCATGGCTTGTATAATGCATGTGTTAATTAGCTTATTTATAACTGTGTAAGAATGACTCAACAAAATTCAACATCCAGTCTCAGTAACAACAGGTGCTCCAGTCCTCAACAAAAACAGCTGTCATCTACAGTGCATATAAGCACGGTCAGCAACAACAGACAGATGTTTACACAATGCTCCTAACAGGGTCCTGCTCGTCTGCTGTGGTTGCCAACGCTGCTTGCCTGCAACCTGCCAGATAGAATGTGAAGGTTACTATACTGTACTACAGTGAATCTGAAAGGACGTTATCCATAAACATTCCTGAGCTCTAAGGCATGCGTTGCTCACAGTTTGTCTGATAAAAACCAGAACCATATATAGAGTTGATGACTCAATTCATTCCATTTGTCTTACTACGAATATTAAAATAAAGATATTAGATATTACAGATAATCTTGTGCGGACTCACCTTTTTTCTTTTGAAGCTCGACACAGCCAAAGATGACTAAAAGGGAAATGATTAGGAATACTGGAATGGCAACAGCCCACGGGGATGTCCTCTTGTCACCTGGAAGGTGAAACATGAAATTCCAGTGAGCATATGTTTGGAGACACCATTTCCTCCAAAGAGAAAGACAAGGAATTTTACACCCTTCCTTTTTAATGCATTCAGTTTGAATAACATGTTGACATCATGTTCTGTCCCATCTATCCAATCATATCATCCATCACGTAGCTTCCCTGAGGGGCTGGAAACTACCCAGAACTCAACACAACACTTGACTACAGTGTGATTTTAAAAGGGAGTGACTCGTGATGCTTTAGCATGGTAGTCAACATTAAACCCAACTGGTGAGATAACATTACCAACAGCGCTAATAGCATCACAACATTAGCCTCTTGGAACCAGCCTGAAATCGCTGCGTTCTGTTTTCAGGAAACAGCATGTCGTGCTATTGCACGATGACGCTGGTCACAAGGCTATCACAACATGCCCCTGGGGATGATGTAGCCTGTTAAATAGAACGCCAAATTCATGTATCCAAATGTAAATGTTTATTATTAATAATATCATGAATTTGGCATGCTGTTTATAGAGCTAGGGACGATGTTTTCTCAATGTTGTTTTCAGGTTGAACCATTCTGACACGCTAAAAGAGTATGGTTTAGAAGTATATAATACGTCAACATCACGTACCCTCTTCAACCTCCCTCTCTCCAGGGAGAATAGGAAGCAGGACCCGCTCGTGTCTCTGTGTCCTCATCCCATTGTTTATGATACAGTCCACGTATCCCCCTGAGCCTGGCAACAGTTGGAGGGTGATGTTGCTATTGGCTGTGACAGTTTGGTCTTTGTTAATGACAGTCCAGTTGTTAGGTGTCTTTATGAGTGCTGCTGCAGAGATGTTCCATTGGATCCAAGGTGCTGGTTTACCTGTGGCAGAGCAGCTGACCACAACTTCCATGTCTGCTTTAGGTTCAGTGCTGGGGACTTTTTGCATTGTGGCTCTCACTTCAGATACACCTTTGAATAGATGAAACAGGGAATATTAGATCATATTGAGTTTATTTATTTTACCAGACAGATCAATTAAGAAGAGCTTTCAAAATATGTATCATGTTTTCATATATGGGTTGACACCAGCAAATGTCCCTTATTAATGCATGCAGAGTTCATGGTCACTAAAAAAAAAAAATAATACTGTCAGTGATGTAACAATGCCAATATGGCGATTTATACTTGCAGTTAGCTGGTGTTCTAAAGCATAGTGTTTTTATTCCCCTAATAAAACCCTTTACACGGCCATACTGTATTATTCAGATATATCACTCCTTAGCAAATGTCCTGCAATAAAGGGTGACTAAAGTATTATGCTATATTTGGCAACGCACCAGATGTAAGGACCTTTATATTACCTGTATTGGTGGTTTAGCTTAAGACTGTATTAGTGAAGCATCTACAGTACATTCGTAAAGTACTCAAACCGCTTCCCTTTTTCCACATTCAGTTACGTTACAGACTTATTCTAAAATTGATTAAATAAATACAAATTCCTCAATCTACCCCATAATGACAAAGCAAAAACATGTTTAGACATTTTTGCAAATCTTTTTTTAAATCAATTTTAGACTGGAACGTAGAAAAATGTGTAAAAAGTCAAGGAGTCTGAATACTTTCCGAATGTACTGAAGGTATTACTTATGAAGTCTTTATGAATGCTTCATAAGAGGATACCCCCAGTGACTTTCACTTCTATTCCAGTACCAGCACACATGATTCAACTAGGTCTAATCAAGGGCTGGATAATTAGTTAACCAGGTGTGCTTGTACCTCTGCTGATTTACGATTATTATTTTGAGTTACAATATCACTTACATTAAAATATAACTTCAACTGAATAGAGAACAATAGAGGGAAGCCCTAAAACTGTTATTATTCCGTGCATTAAATACCTTGAACAGTAAGACACGTCTGCTTGCGTATTGATCCACTCGGGTAAACATTGAAGGAACAAATATAGCAGGCGTCGTCCGCCCATGTTACATTCTTCACGGTAATGGACGTCGAGTTGAGAGATGCCTCCGTGAAAACCACCTTGCCTCGGTGCGGGTCTATGATTTGAGCGCCAAACCGCTTGCTGTAGGTGGCCAGATTCTCCACCGAGTCGTCTTTGAACAGTCTCTGCCAGGTGACTTGCAGCACACCTGTCGGGTCCGCAAGGGTGCAGGTATATGATGCGTCGGCATTGAAGTCAACCCTGGTGTCTCCTCTAGCTACGACGTTGACAGAGACCGCTACAAAAGGAAGAAGGCAAGTTAACAGTTAAATAAATAAAACAAGTTTAGCCTACATACAAAATAATCAATTACCTGTCAAACGTGGGAAATGTTGTTTACCTAACATATCTCATCTTATACGAGCAGAATCAACCCCTAGTCAGAAGCCATGGAAAACAATTGAATTACCTTCAGAGAGCAAGCATAAGAGAATGAGAAAAGTATTCATTCTCAGCTGGTGAATGTTGACTTAAGCTCATGGTTTTCTTTCTCACTTTGGACCATAATATATTGTTTCGTTAGTTGCACGTGAAGTGAGTCAGATTCAACGAAAAGGAAAGAATGTTTTTGGAAATCCCTTATTGTTGAGGGGGTATAGATTAGCCTCGTTCCCCAGTGGTTCCCGGCCGTAGCCAATTACACCGTGACATCTACTGTAACATACATGACAGGAAAAAGGAACTGTTAGTTCTTTATTTTTTGTGGCTCACGTTAGGCTGAAGCTGAATGACGTCATAGCAACAAAATAAACGCGGAAATGTATTTATTTCGACGTAATATTTTTGGATGTTCACATGCTCTATGCCGAACTAAACGACAAATTAGAGGCCACCACATCAAAGGCATCGAAAGGCTACTGTAACCACAGCAAGTTCCAAACCAATTGGCTGCTAATGCTCCACCCCAGAAACTAAACACGCCTACACTTGATGAACATAGCATAGCATATATTTCAGTCAATCTACAGTACCAGTCAAAAGTCTGAACACACCTACTCATTCAAGGGTTTTTCTTTAGTTTTACTAGTTTCTACATTTTAGAATAATAGTGAAGACATAAACGATGAAATAACACATATGGAATCATGTAGTAACCATAAGTGTTAAACAAATCAAAATATATTTGAGATTTTTCAAAGTAGCCACTCATTTGCCTTTGACCGCTTTGCACACTCTTGGCATTTTCTCAACCAGCTTCACCTGGAATGCTTTTCCAACAGTCTTGAAGGAGTTCCCACATATGCTGAGCACTTGTTGGCTGCTCTTCCTGCGGTCCAACTCATCCCAAACCACCTCAATTGGGTTGAGGTCGGGTGATTGTGGAGGCCATCTGATGCAGCACTCCATCACTCTCCTTCTTGGTCAAATAGCCCTTACACAGCCTGGAGGTGTATTGGGTCATTGTCCTGTTGAAAAACAAATGATAGTCCCACTAAGTGCAAACCAGATGGGGATGGCGTATCGCTGCAGAATGCTGTGGTAGCCATGCTGGTTAAGTGTGCCTTGAATTCTAAATAAATCACAGACAGTGTCACAAGCAAAGCACCCCCACACCTCCACCTCCATGCTTCACGGTGGGAACCACACATCCAGAGATCATCCGTTCACCTACTCTGCGTCTCACAAAGATACTGTGGTTGGAACCACAAATCAAAAATTTGTACTCATCAGACCAAAGGACAGATTTCCACTGGTCTAATGTCCATTGCTAGTGTTTCTTGGCCCAAGCAAGCCTCTTCTTGTTATTGGTGTCCTTTAGTAGTGGTTTCTTTGCAGCAATTTGACCATGAAGGCCTGATTCACGCAGTCTCCTCTGAACAGTTGATGTTGAGATGTGTCTGTTACTTGAACTCTGTGAAGCATTTATTTGGGCTGCAATTTCTGAGGCTGGTAACTCTAATGAATTTATCTATGGGTCTTCCTTTCCTGTGGCGGTCCTCATTCGAGCCAGTTTCATCATAGTGCTTGACGGTTTTTGCGACTGCACTTGAAGAAACTTTAAACGTTTTTGAAATGTTCTGCATTGATTGACCTCCATGTCTTAAAGTAATGATGGACTGTCGTTTCTCTTTGCTTATTTGAGCTTTTCTTGCCATAATATGGACTTGGTATTTTACCAAATAGGGCTATAATCTGTATACCACACCTACCTTGTCACAACACAAATGATTGGCTGAAATGCATTAAGAAGGAAAGAAATTCCACAAATTAACTTTTAACAAGGCTCACTTGTTAAATGAAATGCATTCCAGCTTTTTGAGAGAATGCCAAGAGTGTGCAAAGCTGTCAAGGCAAAGGGTGGCTACTTTGAAGAATCTCAAATATAAAATATATTTGATTTAACACTTTTTTGGTTACTACATGATTCCAAATGTGTAATTTCATAGTTTTGATGTCTTTACTATTATTCTACAATTTATCAAATATTAAAAATAAAGAAAAACCCTTCCATGAGTAGGTGTCCAAACTTTTGACTGGTACTGTCCATGAAACATTTTATAATGTGGGAAATGATGACTCTGTGTTTTAGTAATAAGGTGAGCATTTTATGAGTGAGACATTTTCAAGATTTTAAATCTATTACAGTAGTATGTGTGTCATAGGGGTTCACAGAATTTTTACTACATGCTTCTCACATTAAGTGCTGTTCTGGTAATTGTGTCAGCAGGAAGTTCCCAGATTCTCCTCCTGGTGGTTGCTGGTCTCCATTGTTAGTCTGGTGTTAGGGGTTGTGGGCTTTCCTCTTCCTAGGAGATGTGTAGTGACTGACTGTGCCTGAATGTCATAGCAAAAGGGGGAAGTCCACTGCCCCAGTGGGTAGAAGACAGGAGTTGCATTACACAAGTGAAACTGAAAGCTCTTTAGATACTTATGTGACTTCATTAATTGAAGGTGATGTTAACATCACGTTAGTGTAACCAGTGGTGTAAAAGTAAAAATACTATCATGTACTTCTTAAGTAGTTTTTGGGCGTATCTGTACTTTACTTTACTATTTATTTTTTTGACAACTTTTACTCCACTACATTCCTAAATAAAATAAGGTACTTTTTACTCCCATACATTGTCCCTAACACCCAAAAGTACTCGTTATATTTTCAATGTTTAGCAGGACAGGAAAATTATCAAATTCTCGAGAATATCTGACAGACTCACTAAACACACATCTTTTGTTTGTAAATGTTGTCTGGTTTGCTTAATATAAGGAATTAGAAATTATTTATACTTTTATTTTTGCTACTTAGGTATATTTTAGCAATTACATTTACTTTTGATACTTAATTATTATTTCCTTTGTTTAACTAGGCAAGTCAGTTAGGAACAAATTCTTATTTACAATGACAGCCTAGGAACAGTTCTGCCCCTGAACACTGCCTTGTTCAGGGGCAGAACGACAGATTTTTACTTTGTCAGCTCGGGGATTCGATCTAGCAACCTTTCGGTTACTGGCCCAACGTTCTAACCACTAGGCTACCTGCTGCCCCACTTCATTATGTTTAAATTCAAATACTTTCAGACTTTTACTCAAGTAGTATTTTACTGGTTGACTTTCACTGTAGTAATTTTTTATTATGGTATTGTTAAGTATGACAATTGGGTCCACCACTGAGTATAATATAGTTAATTTTATTATCATAATTGGGTTATAATTCTAATGGTACATTTTATTACATCATAAACTGCATGTCTATTAAAGTATAATCCCATCATTCTGTAATTTTACCATTTACAGTCTAGCTAGGAGTAGCCTTAAGGGTGTCAGGTAGCCTAGTGGTTAAGAGCATTGGGCCAATAACTGAAAGGTTGCTGGTTCGAATCCCTGAGCCCACTCTTGGGTTGCCATCAATAATGGCTGATCACCGAAGGTGTCTCGGGGAGTGGCCTAAGAGAAGGTCTGAGTCATGGTTACTGTAGAAAGGAATAAAATGAAAGAGGATCCACTACTGGAGGGTTATTACAATACTCTGGGCTACTCTCAGTGGCCTCGGTAGTAACTGAATCCAGTTCCAGGAAAGGAGAGCAGTCAAAATGATACTTACAGTAGACACTCATTATCAGAAATCACTGTACACTTTGATATCCTGTGATTGTATAAAGGGTATTGGAATGTGTACTAAGAGTTATCTGGTAAAACTGAAAGTAGCCTAGTTTAGAGAGGCGGGCCAGTAACCAGAAGATTGCCGGTGCAAATCCCATGCCAGACGGGAGAAACTTCTCCAGGGCTTCTGTACTGCAGTGTGTACAGTGTCACAACACTGTAGGGACAAATTGTGTACATATGTAGTTTTGATAAAAACCCCTGATGGGAAATTGAGTCAAAGGGTGTGTTCTAATCCGAACATCTGAACCAAACATTTTCATTATATCTTGGGAAGAACCTGTTTTAATATTCTGGTTAGCAGTTGTGGTCTTAAATTACTGTCTCACTCAACCAGAGGATGATTCCAGCTGCATCTCAACACTTACATATCTAATGTACATAAAAACAGACACAGTGAAAAGACAAAGACGATAATATTTTCTGAAACACATATTTCTTAACAATTGATGTAGTCTACTGCACAGAATATAGACTATATATGGTATGTTACTAACACAACAGTAAACAATCTAAACTATGGAGAGAATTACAATCAGGTGTGCAATCAGGTGACTCAAGGCTCTTACACAAATATAAAGCATTCACATATGTCATCAGACAGGGCACTTTTCTGGAATTTTTACTTCAGAAATGTTGCATCACTATCCGTTCATAGAGCTGTGACAGTCCTTTTTCAAATGCAGCACAGCGACACCTAGTGGAACTGCAGTTTTATTTTCCTTTTTGTTTCTTTAAAAAAAAACAGGAATTAAAATGACTGATTTAATAATGCATGTTGCTGTGGAGGTGACAGACACTCATGGCCTGGCTGTACTGTTCAGCAACACTAAAACCAGAGGGAGCCATAGTGATTATATGGTTCCCTCTGGTACTACACACACACATGCACAGTACCAGTCAAAAGTTTGGACACCCCTATTCATTCAAGGGTTTTTCTTTATTTTTTACTATTTTCTAAGTTGTAGAATAATAGTGAAGACATCAAAACTATGAAATAACACATGGAATCATGTAGTTACCAAAAAACTGTTAAACAACTCAAAATATATTTTCTATTTGAGATTCTTCAAAGTAGCCATCCTTTGCCTTGATTACAGCTTTGCACACTCTTGGCATTTTCTCAACCAGCTTCATGAGGTAGTCACCTGGAATGCATTTCAATTAACAGGTGTGCCTTTTTAATTTGTGGAATTTCTTTCCTTAATGCGTTTGAGCCAATCAGTTGTGTTGTGACAAGGTAGAGGTGGTATACAGAAGATAGCCCTATTTGGTTAAAGGCCAAGTCCATGTTATGGCAAGTTCAGCTCAAATAAGCAAAGAGAAACGATAGTCCATCGTTAATTTAAGACATGAAGGTCAGTCAATCTGGAACATTTCAAGAACCTCAAGTACAGTCGCAAAAACCAAGTGCTATGATGAAACTGGCTCTCATGAGGACCGCCCCAGGAAAGGAAGACCCAGAGTTACCTCTGCTGCAGAGGATAAGTTCATTAGAGTTACCGGCCTCAGAAATTGCAGCCCAAATAAATGCTTCACAGAGTTCAGGTAACAGACACTTTCAACATCAACTGTTCAGAGGACACGGCGTAAATCAGGCCTTCATGGTCGAATTGCTGCAAAGAAACCCCTACTAAAGGACAACAATAATAATAAGAGACTTGCTTGGGCCAAGAAACATGAGCAATGGACATTAGACCAGTGGAAATCTGTCCTTTGGTCTGGGGTCCAAATATGAGATTTTTGGTTCCAACCGCAGTGTCTTTGTGAGATGCAGAGTAGGTGAACGGATGAAGCATGGAGGAGGTGGTGTGGGGGTGCTTTGCTGATGACACTGTCAGTGATTTATTCAGAATTCAAGGCATGCTTAACCAGCATGGCTACCACAGCATTCTGCAGCGATGCGCCATCCCATCTGGTTTGTGCTTAGTGGGACTATCATTTGTTTTTCAACAGGACAATGACCCAAAACACACCTCCAGGCTGTGTAAGGGCTATTTGACCAAGAAAGAGAGTGATGGAGTGCTGCATCAGATGACCTGGCCTCCACAATCACCCAACCTCAACCCAATTGAAATGGTTTGGAATGAGTTGGACCGCAGATGGAAGGAAACGCAGCCAACAAGTGCTGAGCATATGTGGGAACTCCTTCAAGACTGTTGGAAAAGCATTCCATGTGACTACCTCCATGAAGCTGGTTGAGAGAATGCCAAGAGTGTGCAAAGCTGTCATCAAGGCAAAGGGTGGCTACTTTGAAGAATATAAAATATATTTTGATTTGTTTAACACTTTTTTGGATGCTATGATTCCATGTGTTATTTCATCGTTTTGATGTCTTCACTATTATTCTACAATGTAGAAATATTGAGATGCAAAGAATGTGTTCCTCCATTATATGTACACTCACAGGTGTAGTTCCCTTCATCAGATGGTTGTATGTTGCTGATATGTAGAAACACTCCACCACTCTTTATCTGTAGTGTGACTCTGGGGTCACAAGTGCTGTTTGTACCACTTTTTTTGTTGTCAAATATGACACTTGACAGTCATTCCCACCACTTATCACTCTATCTAACTTACATATTACATAAATCATTTCATGAATGGTTTGGTTTGGGCAGGCAAGAGTTCCCAAATCTGCTCCTGTTTCCAATGTTTCTACTTGAATCTCTGTAAAAATGAAGGGACATGGGTTGTGAGTATATTGTTTAAATTTAAATGTTTATTTTGCGTTGACTAGCATTACCATTGCAATGCACAATTTGTTGCATTGGAGAATGTTGTATAAAAAAAAATAATTACACATTTATAAATTAATGAATATTCTGAATCAAATGTTGCTGCTTCCCTGAATGCACTTCAAATTGTGCTGAGTGGAACTCCTGTTATACAAGGTAATGCTGACTGCATTAACATTTCACAAATGAAATATCAGAGGACAGGACCTTTTTCAGTGTTGTACATGCATGCTTTGTGTTTGAGAAAAGGACTAATCTTACATTCAAAGGCTGTGTACACACCCCACACCAGCAGAAGCAGAGAAAGCCTCAAGGCATGTCTTCCACACATAATGACCAACTGCAGAACCAGACGTTGGTCGATTATTTTCTGATCCGTCCTACAGCAGAATAAAAGTCAAACCAAAGTGATGGTCCTTTAACAGGTTGTATCCAGTCACATGATCTTGTGATAGCACCACTTCCTCTCGGCTATGTAACTGTATTCTAGCTTCTGTGTTACTTAAACAATGACAATACATCCCTTTGGCTCTGCAGTACAACAATTACATATAATAAACTACGTGTCAAGAGGTCATCTTCCCTGCTCCAGCAACAATGATAGATTCTGACAGCACCCAACAAGACTGAGGGGGGTCTATATCAAGTGTATGTAAGTGATGGTTAGATCTGGTCCTTCAGGTTAATAACAGGAAATGAACCTACCAACTGCTATGTTTATGATAAAACTAGTTATTATAATCATTCAATTATTACCTTTATATACCAATGCCTTATTAATACATCTGCAGCAGGGCAATAAAGTCCAGGGGCCTCATTTATAAACCCTTCATACTTATAAAATAGACCCCAGAATGTGCGTGCACCAGTAGGGGTGCGTGGGTAAAATCACCGGGGAAGCCAATATCAGATAAAAGCCATATTACAACCTATGTGTTGTGGTAATTGCATTGTTTGCTCTGTAACCTGTTAGTTCATATGCCTTCATATGCCTTGATATATAGGCCTAAATGCCGATACAAGAAGACACAGTGGAAGAATAAATTCAACCACACCTTTTGTTTAATTACAAAACCGGACAGCAATATCGGTCCGATGAAGTCTATAAAAATTGTTTGTTACATGCAATATGTATGTGACCTACAGCATGGTCAAGCAAGGTAATGTTGCTGACATTTTTGGACTACTAAACAACTATTGATTTAGAACCATGGAGAGTTACGACAAGTCACAAAGAAAACAGGAGCTGCCTCCACTATTCCAGCACCATTTCAACTTCAACATATAATCACCTATGCTTAGTCTATTACAGTGACAACTAAAAGATACCAAAATCGATTAAGTTCAATCAATGTGAGCTAAATATGATATGGTTGTCTATGGTACAGATGTATGTATGTGTGTATATGTGTGTGCGTGCAAGTACAAAAAACACGTCTCACCCTACTTGTAGAGAAAAGCCAATGGCTGTTGTTTAGCCACAGGAGCTACAGGCCAAAATACCGAACATGGAGAGGGAATAGACAACACTCCAAATGGTTCCTCTTTTAAATTAAATTAACATTCCAACAGTTTTCCCTCCAATCAGTGAATGGGAAATAGATCAAGTTGTGTTTGTGATTTTAGAGTGTGGGTCAGAACATTCTCCTGGTGAAACTTTTGTCATTTTTTTGTGTTGCCTAAACGGTGTTTGACTCTGTCATACAGTACACACTTTTAGTTTTTGTTGTTGTCACGATCGTCTTTTGGAGAGAGTGAGGACCAACATGCAGCGCGTGGAAAATACATCTTCTCTTTATTAAAGAAGGAAAAACGAAACAAAACAACAAACAGACGACCGTGAAGCTATACAAACATAAGTGCTGACACAAAACACTTCGACATAGACAATCCCCCACAAACAGCTAAAGCCTATGGTTGCCTTAAATATGGCTCCCAATCAGAGACAACAATAACCAGCTGTCTCTAATTGAGACCCAATTCAGGCAACCATAGACTTTCCTAGAACCTACACTCAACCATAGACACAGCTAGACACATTCACTCAACACAAACCCATACACTACACCCAACACCCCCTTTACCATATAACCACCCAAAACCGACAAAACACAAACATTCCCCATGTCACACCCTGACCTAACTAAAATAATAAAGAAAACAAAGAATACTAAGGCCAGGGCGTGACATAACCCCCCCCTTAAGGTGCGAACTCCGGGCGCACCAGCACAAAGTCTAGGGGAGGGTCTGGGTGGGCTTCCTTCCACGGCGGCGGCTCCGGCACTGGTCGTGGTCCCCACCCCACCACAGTCACTACCCGCCTCCGTAGCCTCCTCCAAATGGCCACCCTCCACCTCAACCCCACTGGATTAAGGGGCAGCACCGGACTAAGGGGCAGCACCGGACTAAGGGGCAGCACCGGACTAAGGGGCAGCACCGGGATAAGGGGCAGCACCGGGATAAGGGGCAGCACCGGGATAAGGGGCAGCACCGGGATAAGGGGCAGCACCGGGATAAGGGGCAGCACCGGGATAAGGGGCAGCACCAGGATAAGGGGCAGCACCAGGATAAGGGGCAGCACCAGGATAAGGGGCAGCTCCGGACTGAGGGACGGCAGCTCCGGACTGAGGGACGGCAGCTCCGGACTGAGGGACGGCAGCTCCGGACTGAGGGACGGCAGCTCCGGACTGAGGGACGGCAGCTCCGGACTGAGGGACGGCAGCTCCGGACTGAGGGACGGATCCTGGCTGGACGGCTCTGGCGGATCCTGGCTGGACGGCTCTGGCGGATCCTGGCTGGACGGCTCTGGCGGATCCTGGCTGGACGGCTCTGGCGGATCCTGGCTGGACGGCTCTGGCGGATCCTGGCTGGACGGCTCTGGCGGATCCTGGCTGGACGGCTCATGGTTGGCTGACGGATCTGGCTGCTCATGGCTGGCTGACGGATCTGGCTGCTCATGGCTGGCTGACGGATCTGGCTGCTCATGGCTGGCTGACGGATCTGGCTGCTCATGGCTGGCTGACGGATCTGGCTGCTCATGGCTGGCTGACGGATCTGGCTGCTCATGGCTGGCTGACGGATCTGGCTGCTCATGGCTGGCTGACGGATCTGGCTGCTCATGGCTGGCTGACGGATCTGGCTGCTCCTGTCTGGTAGGCGGCTCTGGCAGATCCTGTCTGGTAGGCGGCTCTGGCAGATCCTGTCTGGTAGGCGGCTCTGGCAGATCCTGTCTGGTTGGCGGCTCTGGCAGATCCTGACTGACGAATGGCTCTAGCGGCTCCTGACTGACGAACGGCTCTGACGGCTCGGGACAGACGGGCGGCTCTAATGGCTCGGGGCAGACGGATGGCTCAGATGGCGCTGGGTAGACGGATGGCTCAGATGGCGCTGGGTAGACGGGTGGCTCAGATGGCGCTGGGTAGACGGGTGGCTCAGATGGCGCTGGGTAGACGGGTGGCTCAGATGGCGCTGGGTAGACGGGTGGCTCAGATGGCGCTGGGTAGACGGGTGGCTCAGATGGCGCTTGGCAGACGGGTGGCTCAGATGGCGCTTGGCAGACGGGCAGTTCAGGCACCGCTGTGCAGACGGCAGACTCTGGCCGGCTGAGGCGCACTGTATGCCTGGTGCGTGGTGCCGGAACTGGTGTTACCGGGCTGGGGACACGCACCTTCAGGCTAGTGCGGGGAGAAGGAACAGGGCATACTGGACCCTGGAGACGCACATTAGGCCTAGTGCGTGGTGCCGGAACTGGTGGTACCGGGCTGGGGACACGCATCTCAGGGCTAGTGCGGGGAGCAGCAACAGGATGCACAGGACTCTGGAGACGCACAGGAGGCTTGGTGCGTGGCGCCGGAATTGGTGGTACCGGGCTGGAGACACGCACCATAGGACGAGTACGTGGAGGAGGAACAGGGCTCTGGAGACACACTGGAAGCCTGGTGCGTGGTGTAGGCACTGTTGGAACTGGACTGGGGCGGGGAGGTGGCGCCGGAAATACCGGACCGTGCAGGCGTACTGGTTCCCTTGAGCACCGAGCCTGCCCAACCTTACCTGGTTGAATGCTCCCCGTCGCCCGACCAGTGCGGGGAGGTGGAATAACCCGCACCGGGCTATGTAGGCGAACCGGGGACACCATGCGTAAGGCTGGTGCCATGTATGCCGGCCCGAGGAGACGCACTGGAGACCAGACGCGTTGAGCCGGCTTCATGACACCTGGCTCAATGCCCAATCTAGCCCTACCAGTGCGGGGAGGTAGAATAACCCGCACCGGGCTATGAACACGTACAGGAGACACCGTGCGCTCTACTGCGTAACACGGTGTTCGCCCGTACTCCCGCTCTCCACGGTTAGCCTGGGAAGTGGGCGCAGGTCTCCTACCTGCCCTCGGCCCACTACCTCTAAGCCCCCCCCAAGAATTTTTTTGGGCTGACTCACAGGCTTCCTACCGCGTCGTCGTGCTGCCTCCATTCGCCGGTATCCCTCCTCGCACTGCGCCAGAGAATCCCAGGCTGGCTCCGGCACTCGCCCTGGGTCGATCGCCCACCTGTCGATCTCCTCCCACGTAGTGTAGTCCAGATTACGCTCCCATTTCCATTCCTCCTTGCGCTGCTCCTGTTGCCGCTTTTCACGCTGCTTGATCCCATGTTGGTGGGGGATTCTGTCACGATCGTCTTTTGGAGAGAGTGAGGACCAACATGCAGCGCGTGGAAAATACATCTTCTCTTTATTAAAGAAGGAAAAACGAAACAAAACAACAAACAGACGACCGTGAAGCTATACAAACATAAGTGCTGACACAAAACACTTCGACATAGACAATCCCCCACAAACAGCTAAAGCCTATGGTTGCCTTAAATATGGCTCCCAATCAGAGACAACAATAACCAGCTGTCTCTAATTGAGACCCAATTCAGGCAACCATAGACTTTCCTAGAACCTACACTCAACCATAGACACAGCTAGACACATTCACTCAACACAAACCCATACACTACACCCAACACCCCCTTTACCATATAACCACCCAAAACCGACAAAACACAAACATTCCCCATGTCACACCCTGACCTAACTAAAATAATAAAGAAAACAAAGAATACTAAGGCCAGGGCGTGACAGTTGTCCTAGGCTACCTGGCTAAAATACTTGCTCGCTCGCCTAACTTCCTTTCATGGACAACAATACGCCAGGCCAGCTAGTTAACATTAGCATACTACATCTAGCTACATGTTGAACTTCCATCTTATCAGGCCAGACGCACAATATATGAATTTATGGTAGGATCAGAATCGCTGTTATAATCATTGGCCAGTACAGAGAATTAAGTAAAACCACAAGTCCAAATCCCTATCTCCATCCATGGCTAATTTAGGAAAGGGCAGATTTTTTTTCTTTTATAGCTAGCTAGCTAGCCACCAGAGGACAACACAACGAGATGCAACAATTCAAGTTTTTTTCTGTCAATAAAGACGTTTGGCTTGTGATTTGATTGGTCTGAAGCCAAATCCAAACTGGCTTCCTTTTGACATTTTTATTTTGGTTTACCAGGACCTTTCACAGCTGAATGATGGGTGTTTTTAAGGCAGAGTTTTAATGCTCGTTCAGGCGCGTACCGTTTAAGGACAGGTCTGATTTATAATGGGAAACATGCTTATGCATGGCGTGCGGCAAGTTTATAAATCTCTACTTTTGTAGGTGCGCAGTCTTTTCAGTGTGACATTTACGCAATGGTTATAAATGAGGCCCCTGGAGTTTGTGAGGGAGGTTGTGAGAGGACTTTGCACCGATAACATTTCTGTCAACTGTGACTTTCGTTATCACACTGTAGCAGTTTAAAGATCAGTGAATTTCAGTGAAGTAAGCAGAGGTAATACACACCATCAGACCAAACATTTACCTTTGACAGAAATATTGAAATGAAAAAGTTCTGTTCCTCCATGATGTACACACAGGTGTAGTTCCCTTCATCAGATGGTTGTATGTTGGTGATGTGTAGAAACATTCTGTCACTCTCTATATGTAGTGTGAATCTGGGGTCACAAGTGAAGTCTTACCATTATGGTTGGTCCGAAATTACACTTGACTGTCATTCCCCCAACATATCGCTCAATCTTATATATTACAAAAAAGATTTGGGTAGACGGATGTCTTATTTCAGTCACTGCCAACATGAAGGGAAACAGATGTGAGTGTACTGTTTCATGGGATTTAAATTGAGCAAAAAGTAAAGTTGATTTCTTATTGGCTAACTGCACTCCAATACAAACATACAATACAAAGAATACAAACATACTGACCAACTGCAGAACCAAACGTTACTCAATATTGTCTGCTCAGACCGAGTACAGGACTTGTCTATCCAACGTTAGTTGTTCAATAGAGAAACAAAGTCAAACTTGGGTTGACTAGTTATAATGGACCTTGAGGGCTGAGAGGAGGAAGTGGTTCTGTTTTCTAGCTTCTAGCTGTCTTACTGTTTCACATAAACACTTGGACCTCTGCTAGTGCATCTTGGTCTTTGCAAAGCATCACAGAGAGGCCAACATATTAACAACAGACACCTCAACAGGACAACTTCCTTCTTTATACACAAACAATGATAGATTCTGCACCACCACAAGGCTGAAGGGTTCTTATATCATATAAGCCTGATGTGGATAATAGTGAGTTTTCCTCTACAGTGTACATGCTGGGTTAGATACATACAGTCCATACAGTATACATATTACTATAGAGGTCATGGATCTGCTTGGAAATTAAGTTTTAATGAATGGTTTAGTTTTGTCGTTACATCTCTACACTTGAACATGTCATTCATGTAGGCCTACATGATACATGGAGATGGAACATTGAAAGCAAGGAAAATACATTGTCATGAAGCATGTTGTGATGACTGTACATCTACTGCTGCAGGGAATATCTTTTACAAATCCAATACACTGACACCTGGAGAAAATGCACATG
This sequence comes from Salvelinus namaycush, assembly GCF_016432855.1. NCBI lineage: Eukaryota > Metazoa > Chordata > Actinopteri > Salmoniformes > Salmonidae > Salvelinus > Salvelinus namaycush. The sequence continues at coordinate 32,336 of NW_024061567.1, forward strand.
ATCACATCATCTGTCCACAAGAACATTGGTTATACGTAATATAATTGAAGGAGTCACATGATCACATTATGTGTCCACAGGAACATTGATTCTACGTAACATAATGTGCAGCATTCATACATTAAGTGCTGATATTTACAGCAACAGAAGACGATCTACAGTACAGGACCTATTCAGCCAGGTGTCAGTAACCAATCAATAGAACTATATAAAGTCAGTGTATCAGCTGTAAAAATAGGGGCATTACAGTAATCAAGATATACAGTAAATTGATATACTGTACAGTTGTATATCCAGGGCTGCTGAAATTCTATTTAACCCCTAGTGATAGAAAAAGGTGTCTAATGCCCTGTTGTCATTGGTGCCAGAGGTCAGGGGTTAGAATGTGTGAGCTGGAGGGTTGAGTAAAGCCCATTGTCTCTCCTTGTGAATGTGCTGTAGGGCTCCAAGTCCTGTTGCTCCTCCTACAAATACATTAACAATATGTCACCATATTACACTGTAAAATCTCATATGGGACTGTGGAAATATTTGTAAATTTTGGCAAATTAAATTGAAAATGTGAAAGAGCATAGTTTGCAGATGTATTACGACTACAGGTAACAGCAAACAATAACAGCCCTGACAGTCTTACGACTACAGGTAACAGAGCAAGCAAGAACAGCCCTGACAGTCTTACGACTAGAGGTAACAGAGCAAGCAAGAACAGCCCTGACAGTCTTACGACTACAGGTAACAGAGCAAGCAAGAACAGCCCTGACAGTCTTACGACTACAGTTAACAGAGCAAGCAAGAACAGCCCTGACGGTCATTCAATTCCAGGTAATATCAAGCAATAACAGCCCTGACAGAAAAGACAGTGTTGTTTCATCACCTCTTTAAAGGTGTACACCGCTTTCTGCTGTGTTCTCCCGCTGTGTAAAAGAAGAGAACACCAGTGAATGAACGTAACATAACATGGTTTTAAACAGCAGATGCTTTCTGGAACTAAATGTTTGTGTGTTTGTGCGTGGCTGCATGCATGTTTTTGTCCGGCACTCATTTTGACAAGGCAGGAAGTGAGAATCATCAACAGTTCAGTTATTAGTGACCTACAATAACCTTATAGAGTCAGACTCGAACGTAGGTCAAGTAGCCTATATCATACATTAGGGTATTTCATATGATCTCAGATCTGTTTATACTCTCTTGCCAGCTCTTTGTAGTCACACCATTGACATTTAGTTGGCAAGAGACTACAAACATATCTTGGACCTACAGTCTACAGCATATTTCTGAGGCCCATAGTCCTCTATATGAATTGTAGATCAGATTGTTATTTGAGATTGAATTTACAGTATATTACTACAGTACCTCCATAACAAAGTAATTGATTCATTCAATTACCAAATACCCATCAACTTTTCATTTAACAAGCTAATGAGAATCTCTTACTTGAGATGACATTTCCTCGTGATTATTCCAACGAGGACCACGACAGCTACAAATCCTGCAAAGGCTGTTATTATCATGACATTGAAAGAACGTTGGAAAGAAAGGTTGTTTGAGACATGGGATCCTGAAAAAGAAAAGAGAAGAAGTCATTGTGATCCTATATGGCTTGTTTCTCTTCCTCCACTCTGGTCATTTACATTGTTGACAGATGCTCAGTTTGAACACTATTTTTATTACAATCCAGTTCACTTGGACTGAGATGGTAGAGATGACTAAATGAGACCAAACATTCACAGTACAAGCTAAATGTGACACGCAAACCAAACACTTACCATTGACAGAAATATTGAGATGCAAAAAATGTGTTCCTCCATTATATACACACTCACAGGTGTAGTTCCCTTCATCAGATGGTTGTATGTTGGTGATGTGTAGAAACACTCTGTCACTCTCTATCTGCAGTGTGACTCTGGGGTCAGAAGTGTTGTCTGTACCATTTTGGTCAAACCGAAGAGACACTTGACAGTCATTCCCACCACTTATCACTCTATCTAACTTACATATTACAGACATCATGTTATGAATGGTTTGGTTTGGACAGGCTGGAGTGCCCAAATCTGCTCCTGTTTCCAATGTTTTCACTTGAATCTCTGTAAACATGAAGGAAAATGGTTTGTGAGTGTATTGTTACATTTAAATGTTTGTTTTGCATTACAATTGCAATGCCCAATTTGTTGCATTGGAGAAAGGTGTGTGTGTGCATATATATATATATATATATATGTGTATTCTGACACAGTTTCTGCTTCCATAAATGCAGTTCAGATTGTGGAACTCCTATTCTTATATGAGGTAATACTAATGCTGTTAAAATTTCGCAAATGAAATATGAGGACAGGGCCCCTTTCCTTTTTCAGTGTTGTACAAACTGTACATGCATGCTGTGTGTTTAAGAAAAGGACAAATCTTACCTTCAAAAGCTGTGCACACACCCCACACCAGCCGAAGCAGAGAAAGCCTGAATGCACATCTTCCACACATAATGACCAACTGCAGAACCAAACGTTAGTCCAATATTTTCTGCTCAGACCGACAGCAGAACAAAAGGCAAACCAAAGTGATGGTCCTTTGACAGGTATGAAACAGTTACATGATCTGGTGCTGTCTGAGAGGAGGAAGTGGTGCTGTGTAAATGTATTCTAAGTGTGACTGTCACAATGACAACACATCTCTTGGGCTGTGTCTAAGGGCTATCCAGTGCAACCACTACATATTGCATAACAATAAATACATATGTCAAGAGGTCCACTTCCTGCTCTAGAAACAATGATATATTCTGACACCACCACAAGACTGAGGGGGGTCTATATCAAGTGTATGTAAGTGATGGTTATTTTTATTTATTATATATCCCCATTAGCTGCTGCCTTGGCAGATCTAATGTTACTGCTTGTATGAGTTACTTGATGTGGAATAGAGTGTTAGATCGGGTCCTCCAGGTTAATAACAGGAAATGAACCTACCCAGTGCTATGTTTATGATAAAACTAGTTATTGTAATCATTCAATTATTACATTTTATATACCAATGCCTTATTAATACATCTGCAGCAGGGCAATAAAGTTCAGGGGCCTCATTTATAAACCCTTCGTACTTATAAAATGGACCACAGAATGTGTGTGCACCAGTAGGGGTGCGTGGGTAAAATCACCGGGGAAGCCAATCCTGAAAAAAAGCCATATTACAACCTGTGTTGTGATAATTGCATTGTTTGCTCTATAACCTGTTAGTTCATATGCCTTGACACCGTGATATATAGGCCTAAAGCCTAGACAATAAGAAAACACAATGGCAGAATAAATTAAACCACACCTTTGTTTAATGTGTAACGGTTTTCTTCTGTGGAAGAAGGAGAGGACCAAAGCGCAGCGTGATTAGTGTTCATCATGTTTAATAAAAGACAATAAACTGAACACTTCCAAAATACAAAACAACAAACGTGAAAACCGAAACAGTTCTATCTGGTGCAGACACACAAAGACTGAAGACAACCACCCACAAAACCCAACACAAAACAGGCTACCTAAATAGGGTTCCCAATCAGGGACAACGATTGACAGCTGCCTCTGATTGAGAACCATATCAGGCCAAACACAGAAATAGCAAAACATAGAAATACAAACATAGACTGCCCACCCCAACTCACGCCCTGACCATACTAAATATAGACAAAACAAAGGAAATAAAGGTCAGAACGTGACATAATGTTTCTGACTACTAAACAACTGTTGATTTAATGGAGAATTGCCGCAAGTCACAAAGACAGGAGCTGCCTCCACTATTCCAGCACCTTTTCAACTTCAACATTTCAACATAATCACCTATGCTTAGTCTAATACAGTGACAACTAAAATATTTAGTCTAATCAACTTAAACTAAATATGACATGGCTGTCCATGGTACTGATTTCTGTGTCTGTGTGTGCGTGCAAGTATAAAAAACATGTCGACTCACCCTACTTGTAGAAAAATAACGATGCCATCCTCCTCTTTCATGTTGCCTAAACGGTCTATCACTCTGTCATACAGTACACTCTTTTAGTTTTTGTTGTCCTAGGCTACCTGGCTAAAATACTTGCTCGCTAGACTAACTTCCTTTCATGGACAACAATACGCCTGGCCAACTAGTTAACATTAACCTACTTCATCTAGCTACATGTTGAACTTCAATCCCCTCAAGCCAGGGGCACAATATATGAATTTATGGTTGGATCACAATTGCTGTTATAGTCTGTTGTGTCTTTGGCATAGTTAAACTGAAGACTTATTTTTATCAAATCAATTATCTGTAATTATTATTACGTGATTAACTAATCACGTAAATGTAATTAACTAGGAAGTCGGGGCACCAAGGAAAATATTCAGATTACAAGTTATAATTTTCCTAATATAACTTTCAGATATTTTAATATCTAATCAATTAGTCTTCTAATTAATGAATTATTATTTACCTCACGTTAGTCTCATTCCAAATGTCGTAAATTGTTGGTTATCTGCACGAACCCAGTCTTCACTATGAATCATCCATACATCAATTGTCTCAATCAATTATTTATTAACTAACTAAATAATCACAGAAATACATAAACAAACAAACAAACAAACAAAGTAGATATGGTTACAGGGAAATTATAGGGGATGTGCGCTAGTGGGCTAAACCAGTATTGCAGCTTGGTAGACAAAGGGACTGAGAAGGGCGCGAAAGATAAAAGAAACTACAAAGTTGATAATTATAACCATTGAAATGCTAATCCTTTGCACATGAACGCTCACTCATTCAGGAATAATTGCAATCAATCAATATATTTAAGCTCAGTGTGTCGTCGTGATCTCTGTTGGAATCGTCCTTCTTTCTGTTGGAAGTTCATCAGCCCCTCTCTCTGCGTTCCTGGAGTCTTTGGTTAGAATGGCTACTTCAGAGTACCATTCAGAAATGTTCTTATAGAATAGATGTTTTGGCGGTTGTCGGCCTTCGCATTCAATGGTTTAGAATTCCTAGCTGCAGACTAGTAATTAGTATCAAAGATTTGCTCTTATTCTGTCGGTATCGATAGTCTGAGTTTCAACAACCATTACAACCTTAGCTGATACTCAGGTTTATGGTCTCTACTCAAACCTTAGCCCTCTCTGTAATCGAGGTAAGCTGGTCTCTACTCAAACATTAGCTCCCTCTGTGATCGAGGTACAGGTCTAAAGGGAAATTCCCAAGGTGGGGGTTATATCCAGAACAGTATGAAAGGGCTGTCCCATGACGCCAGATCAATGTCTCTGCTCATGGGGCGGGCCTATGACTTAGTTAAACTCCAAAGGGAATTGGAGTTTCCTTCATTAAACAGTTTAAAATCACATTACATAATTTCAAAAATAGTTTAATCTTTACTTATTCATTTTATACAACAATTAGATGCAAGCCTCACAACTGAGACTCTTGTATAAACAGAGTTATGGTAATGTGGCTGTATTGTCTCATGAGTTTCACAAACATTAAACGAAATAGACCGGTCGTAGCTGGATTCTACCCCGACCGTGTACACATTCTCCAAAACATGGATATTGTTCAGTTCTCAAGTTCTGTGATGTGGAAGAGGTTCCTTTGTTCTCCTGTGAAACTTTCTTTCTATACTGTCTGGCCTTGAGGAGAGACTCCTCTTGGAATTTATGACCTGCATAACAGAGCCTGGGTGTAGGGGGAACAGAGAGAGGTGGTGAGAGAGAGAGAGAGAGGATGGTGCAGAGAGAGGGGGATGGTACTCTCTATCCCCAAAGAGGACCACGTCATGACCTTGGCCTGTACGGAGAATTAAGTAAAACCACAAGTCCAAATCCCTATCTCCATCCATGGCTAATTTGGGAAAGGGATGATTTTTAGCTAGCTAGTTAGCCACCGGAGTACAACAACACGAGATGCAACAATTCAAGTTTTTTTCTGTCAATAAAGACGTTTGACTTGTGATGTGATTGGTCTAAAGCCAAATCCAAACTGGCTTCCCTTGACACTTTTTTTTTTTTTTTTGGTGCACCAGTACCAGGACAGCTGAATGATGGGCGTTTTCAGGTGGAGTTTTAATGCTCTTTCACGAGCGTACAGTTTCAGGACAGGATTTATAATGGGAAACATGCTTATGCATGCTGTGCTCCATATTTATACATCTCTATTTCTGTAGGTGCGCAGTATTTTCAGAAATGGCACACGCATATATTTAGTGTGAAAATTACACAATGGTTTTAAATGAGGACCCTGGAGTTTGTGAGGGACTTAGAGGAGGTTTTGAGGTTGTGAGAGGATTTTGCAACTATAACATTTCTGTCAACTGTGACTTTCATTATCACACTGTAGCAATTTAAAAGTGCTGTTGATATCACTTGTCTCAACCAGATATGACACTTGACATTCAACCCCTCCACTTATCGTACATGTTACAAATAATATGTAAAGTGTTCGGTTTGGACAGATTAAAGCACTGCTCTTCCTTTTTCCAATGTTTTCACTTGTGTCTCTGTAAACAGGAAGAGAAACCATTGTGAGTGTATTGTTTCATGGGATTGGTTGTCTTGAGCATGAATAGTGAAGTGAAAATGTATTTTGAGTTGACCAAGTGCATCAAAACTGCAAAGAGAAAGATGTATAATAAACAATAATACTGTTCTTACTGGGTTCACATTGTCCCGGGTTAACCGTATATTGTTAGAAAAGGTTTGAATATTAACAGAAATGCCGCCAACATTAAAAACATCTTAGGACATGTAATCTTCCCTTTTTTTGTGTTGTTTCTACATGTTGTGTATATTGAGAAAACGACTCTTATCTTGAGGATTGGTGCACACACCCCATATCAGCAGAATCAGAGCAAGACAGAAAGCACATAATGACCAGCTGCAGAACGAAAAGCTAGGCCAATATTTTCTGCTCAGACCGACAGCAGAATAAAGGGCAAAGTGATGGTCCTTTGACAGGTTTGAAACAGTTACATGATCTTGTGCTGTCTGAGAGGAGGAAGTGGTGCTGTGTAAATGTATTCTAGCTTCTATGGGTGACTTTCACAATGACAATACATCTCTTGGGCTGTGTCTAAGGGCTATGCAGTACAACCACCACTTAATAATAAACTATGTGTCAAGAGGTCCACTTCCTGCTCCAGCAACAATGATAGATGATAGACACCACCACAAGACCGAGGAGGGTTATATCAAGTGTATGTACGTGATGGTTAGAACTGGTCCTCCAGGTTAATAACAGGAAAACCTATCAAGTGCTATGTTTCTGTTATTAATAATTCCTTTCAATGATTACCTTAATAAATGCCCTATTAACACATACAGCAGAGCAATACATTATTTGAATTTAAGGGAGTTTGTGAGAGGGTGTGAGAGGATTTTGCACAGGTATGTGTACTGTGGCACTGCTGAGTGCTGATGTTCATTTTACTGATGTCACGCCCTGGCCTTAGTATTCTTTGTTTTCTTAATTATTTTAGTTAGGTCAGGGTGTGACATGGGGAATGTATGTGTTTTTTGTAGTGTCTAGGGTGGTTGTGAAGTTTAGGGGGTTTATTAGAGTAGTTGGGTTTATGTTTAGTATAGAAGTCTAGCTGTGTCTATGGTTGAGTGTAGGTATCTAGGAAAGTCTATGGTTGCCTGAATTGGGTCTCAATTAGAGACAGCTGGTTATTGTTGTCTCTGATTGGGAGCCATATTTAAGGCAACCATAGGCTTTAGCTGTTTGTGGGGAATTGTCTATGTTGAACGTAAGTAGCTTGTGTGTGCACTTTCGTTTGTAGCTTCACGGTTGTTTGTTGTTTTTGTATAGTTTGTATAAGTGTTTCGTTTCGTGTTCATCTTCAAAATAAAGAGAAGATGTATTTTGCACACGCTGCGCCTTGGTCCACATTCTCTAAAGAAGACGATCGTGACAACTGATCAATACACATTTTTATTAGCATCACATTTAGGCTATCTACATCACACTAAAGGTCTCACTTCTAAAAAAATAATGCATTCTTCCTCTCATGAGAAACCAGTACAGTTTCTAAGGTTAAGTAGTCACCTGCGCCTCCCCCCTAATGTGTGGTGTGTTTTCACTTCTCAAACCTCATAACAGACGAACCATGGTAGTGAAGTATAATCTTGTCTTGTGGCGAGCTGCTCTATTCAAGCCACAGTCTCGTGTGGCTATCTTTCAGTGACAAGGCTGAAGACTCTCCTGGTTGCGTTTTGACACAGTGGCGGAATGCGAACGAAATTAAGCTCGAGCGATGTTTCTGTAGGCTACTGCGATGAACCTCCCAGTCATTTATTGGGTAAAAAAAACACCAACTTTTAAGCATCACTGTGCCTTTTTCAGGATAGAATAGGGTCAAATCATTCCAAACAATATAACAATTGCTAATGTTATCTGCCCACTAAATAAATCCCACAGGTAATACAGAAAAAAATTATAAGAGTTTGACAAATTTCAGTTTGTGACAAAAACAAGCAAGAAGGTTTCTCAACAGTTTTTACCCCCAAGCCATAAGACTCCTGAACAGGTAACCAAATGGTTACCCGGACTATTTGCATTGTGTGCCCCTCTTTTACACTGCTGCTACTCTCTGTTTATCTTATATGCATAGTCACTTTAACTATACATCCATGTACATACTACTTCAATTGGCCCGACCAACCAGTGCTCCCGCACATTGGCTATCTGCATTGTCCCACCACCCGCCAACCTCTCCTTTTACGCTACTGCTACTCTCTGTTCATCATATATGCATAGTCACTTTAACCATACCTACATGTACATACTACCTCAATAAGCCTGACTACCCAGTGTCTGTATATAGCCTTGCTACTCTTATTTTCACATTTATTTTTACTGTTTTAGGTTTTAGTCTACACCTGTTGTATTCGGCGCACGTGACAAATAAACTTTGATTTGATTTGAAGTATAGTGTAAAGAATCATTGTACCATCTGAACCGCTATTAAATATATTTTCCAGAACCAAAAATATTGTATTTACAGCTATTTTGAAGCTGGTGTACAAAACCGAAAGTAAAAGACGCAACAACTAAACTTAAGGATGGGAAGCATAGAAATAGCGCACACAGAACAGATCTACCGCATCTTAGACTTGCTTTCAATGAGAATGACAGATAATTTCTATGTGAATTAGGTCTGGGCGTCCCAAACGTTACATATTGCAACTTTTAATAGGGGTCATTTTGAGGTCCTTTTGACCATAGTCCAGCGGCTACGTGAAGATTTTTGCGACTTTGTGATAGAGCCACTAACATATCACACACAGCTAGGTAATGTCTATATAAGTAATGTTGGCTATACAGTGATCCCTCGCCACTTCGCGGTTCACTTATCGCGGATTCGCTATTTCGCGGATTTTCATAATGCATTTTTTTTTTTTTTTTGGTGCATTGTGCTCTGCATTCTGATTCGCTAAAAACTCACTCCCGCTTCTTGTATCAAAACATGCTACGAATTGTGCTATCATTTTGTCGTCTCGTGCAGTTATGTGTACGTACATAAAACAGCTTGGCAAATTTACATTAAGTTGGCCAAATTATCTTGTAATTTCGAACATCTCCTAAACCCATAATGTCGACGAAACGGCCTACACGTGAGTCACTGTATTTGTATACATGTAATAGTTGCTAATTGTAAAAAAAAAAAAAAGTTTTCTATTTCGCGGATTTCACTTATCGCGGGTCATTTTCGGAACGTAACCCCCGCGATAAACGAGGGATTACTGTAGTGCCAAAACTGATTTTGTCCATTAGTCCCCTGGCAGTAATTTCCAATATGGCCACCAACCAGCTGCGTGCATGGGGCGATATTAGACTAGATTCACATGACCATATCTCCATAAATAATTGGTACATACAGCCCGTTGATTGTTTAAAATCTTTGAGGGGGTCTGGAAAACACAATACAATTGCTAAAAAATGCCATATATACGTATCCTTTAAACATTTTGTAGAAAAGTGGGGGAAACTGATGCCTGGTTGACTGTCATCCTTCCCAAATTGTCTCCAATCTTTAAAATGTCTAGTATTAGTGGGCCAAGTTGGATGCTTGGAATGACCTTGTGTGTACTGTATTTGGTTCTTATCCACTGTTTGTTTCCCTTTCACCTCCTGGCCAGCAGAGGGCAATACCACGTTCCCCTCCCCTCAAATTACCCATTGTTAGTTTCTACATCGGTGGTCTTTATCAAATCTGTCAGATTTCTCGGGTGCTTTACACCGGGTACAGAGTTTAAAAGTCCAGTTAAACATTTATGCAGGTAAGCGCCATAAATTATGATTTTGCAGGCGGTTTATTTATCGGTGTAGCTAGCACAGAGTGGTCTGATTCAACTTTTAGAAGCTGCGTTTGCTGTGTCTAAGGTTTGCATTACAATGTGTTGGCTAGCTAATGTAGCAAGCAAGCAAGGATTAGCCTGCTGTCTAATTCTTCACTCAGCTAAACGTGTATTCTGTTTTTGGACTAGCCATACAGTCTATTGTCATGTTATGACACTGCTTCTTGCTAAATTGTATTTTGCTTGCTGTTCAGCAATCTCTCATTCTGTTTTGCTTCCCAATGTTATACAATGCTGTGTCAGGCAGGGCATGTAACGTTATCCTTCTGCTTTCACTAGTCACTGATCATGAAAAGTTCAAAGGAAGCTGTGCAGACTGCTGCCAAGGAGTTCCTCCAGTTCGTGAACAAAGGAGTGTCTCCATACCACGGTCAGAACCCGACTCATTCTAGGACTGGTAGTTTGATAGTTAAAGAAATGGTGTCAGTGCTACAGGTTCAGAACAATGGCAATATAATATTTTGTAGGCATGTAGCTGTCAAGAGCATGTAACCAAATGCAGTGGGAGTCTATTCCAACCTAACTTGAATGACCTTGATCTTTAAATAAGATAGATATCTTGCAGGCAGATGTCCTCTTTCTGAGCCTGTATTGATGCCAGTTTTATTGCGCAGCCTACCTTTGCACTCTGATCCACGTACAGTCCATTAACACTGTCCTTGGCCTAGATCCCCTCCTGAGCTGTCTTAAAGCCACCCTCTTATCAGACATTTAATTTATATGTCCCCTGGTTGCACAGGTTGTAACTCATAAAAGGAACGAGGTGGCTTGAAGTTAATGTCCTGCTCTTTTCACTCTGTCCTATTTGTGAGCAGTGGTTGAGGAGTGTAAGTCTCGTCTGCTGGGGGCTGGCTTTACTGAGCTGAAGGAGACTGAGCAGTGGAACATCAAGCCTGCCAGTAAGGTCAGTCAGTACATGGAGGTTCCAGTCCCACACTGATCTACACAGCATTATAGGGCTTCATCATATAGGGATCAAATAATATTTTCCTGTCAAACTGTGCTTGATTGAGAATGAACTACTCCTTTTCTCAGTACTTTGTGACCCGTAACTACTCCTCCATCATCGCTTTTGCTGTGGGCGGACATTTCCAGCCAGGCAATGGCTTCACTATGATTGGAGCACACACAGACAGCCCCTGTCTGAGGGTAAGGATGAAATTCTACACTGGGCAAAGAACTGGGCCATGTTCATTAGGGACAAAATGTTTTGAAACAGGGAGGTAATGTCTGAACTTGTCCATTTTAAGAACAAAAATATTAGTTTTCCGTTGCCAAACGATTTGCTACGGTGTACCCTACTGAACACGACCCAGGGCTAACTTCGCCAACCACTGGGGATAGTAGGTCATACTTGTATTTGGTCGCTAACTTGACACCCTTCTCTCTCTGTGTGGTTGATTCAGATTAAGCCACGGTCCAAGAAGACCAAACAGGGCTGCCTGCAGGTCGGGGTGGAGTGCTACGGAGGAGGAATCTGGAACACCTGGTTCGACCGTGATCTGACCATCGCCGGTCGTGTTATGGTCAAGGTATGACAATGTAACCCTACCCATCTAACCCTTCATTCACAACTGAAACATTAATGTTGGCCCATTCTTAGGTTTCTGAACTTGCATGAACTGTGTTGAAGTGTGTCTGGAGAATGGAGGTGTGTTTGTGAGAGGACCTTACATGGAAGTTGTTGTGTTATTGTGGTGCAGACTGGAGATAAGCTGGTCCATCGTCTGGTTCACGTGCCCCGGCCGATCATGAGGATCCCCCACCTGGCCATCCACCTCCAGAGGGACATCAATGACTCCTTCGGCCCCAACAAGGAGAACCACCTGTAAGTCTTAACTGGCTTCCTCTCCTTGCCGCCTCTCCATCTACACTGATCTGAGGACAGGACAGGGGAAGGCAGTATGGCAGGAATTTGCTGTCACCTGTTCTGTTCTTTCACATCAATGCAGTTGAAGGGGAGGAGACCACTATAGACTATTGAGATACACCCCTCAAGGGACCAGGAGAACAAACATGAATTGGACATAAAAATAAGCATTTAGTAACTGTGTGTGTGACAGAGTGCCCATCCTAGCCACTGCTGTGCAAGAGGAGTTGGAGAATGGCTGCTGTTCCACTGGGGATGCCTGCGATGCCACCACTGTTGTAAGACTCTTAACTATCCATATCTCTCACTGTACACTCTACAGTACTAGATACAGTTATACACAGTCCAATGTACCACACACACTAATCAATCACTTGCCTTACTCAACTTCAGTAGGCCTTCAGTACATTAGTACATTTCTCCATCTCTGTCACTCGTCCAGGCAGAGAAGCACCACCCGGCCCTGGTCAAAGTGCTGTGTTCAGAGCTGGACGTTCAGCCTGAGGCCCTGCTGGACTTTGAGCTGTGTCTGGCTGACACTCAGCCAGGGGTGAGTCTCCTCTCCTCAACACCTCCACCCCCTCTGTTGTTAATGACATTGATAACAGATTACTGACGTGTGTCTGCTGCATAGGCAATTGGAGGTGTGTTTGAAGAGTTCATCTACTCCCCTCGTCTGGACAACCTCCACAGCTGCTACTGTGCCCTACAGGTGAGTCTCCTCTCTCCTCTGTTCCAACTCAACACTCCACCTCCAGACACTAACACCAGCCACCTCAACAACAGGTCTCCTTCTCAAAGTACATAAAGCTCTGAGAGTAGGAACCTCACATATTTTCCTCCAGTGTGTTTGAGAGGGACGAGAGGAATCGGAACATGACTACCACCATAATGTGAATGTCCTCTTTAACCTTACCATTCATTCTCCTAACCTCTACTTCCTCTTTAACCTTAACCTTCATTCCCCTAACCTTTACCCTCTTTTCTGCTGTCCACTAGGCTCTGATGGACTCCTGCATCTCTGGAGACTCTTTGGCCACAGACCCCAACATCAGGATGGTAACTCTGTTTGACAATGAAGAGGTCGGTACCCCAATCCTGTGTTGGCTAAATTCCTTCTGTGTAGAGCTTGGGCTTCTCCTTATCACTGGCCTATAGCTATGAACTATAACTAGGGCCCAGAGTGTTCTGGTGGTCAGGAAACCCCCCTGGGGACATATTCACAAAGTATCTCTGATAAGGAGTGCTGATATAGGATCAGGTTCCCCCTCTGATTAATTATAATTTAAAAGGTACAACTTAGCCTAGATCAGCACTCCTACTCTGAGATGTTTTGTCAATATGGCCTGTATATCTAACTCAGGGCTCTCCAACCCTGTTCCTGGAGAGATACCCTCCTGTAGGTTTAGACTCCAACCCTGTTCCTGGAGAGATACCCTCCTGTAGGTTTAGACTCCAACCCTGTTCCTGGAGAGATACCCTCCTGTAGTTTTAGACTCCAACCCCAGTTGTAAAATTACTTATTTAGCCTATCACCCCCGCTAATTAATAGAATCAGGTGCTCTAAATTAGGGTTGGAGTATAAACCTACAGGAGAGAACAGGTTAGGGTTGGCCAAACCTATCTGGTGTGCTAACACTTAACACTTCCCCCTGTGGCCTGTAGGTGGGGTCAGAGAGCGCCCAGGGGGCAGCGTCCAACCTGACAGAGCTGATCCTGAGTCGACTGTCCTCCTCCCCCACCAACCTCACAGCCTTCCAGCAGGCGGTGCCACGCTCCTTCATGATCAGCGCAGACATGGCCCACGCCCTGCACCCCAACTACCAGTCAGTACCATACAGTAACCTGTCAATCACTCCGTCTCTATAGTAACACTCCAACTACCAGTCAGTTTACCCCTACTCCCTTTGTAGAAACGCCGTACTGTTAATCACTCTGTGGTTGCATCCCAATTCTCCACCATTTTCCCAAAGTGTCTACTTCCTGCCATGGATTTAATGGTGGAGCCTCCCTCCAGCCCATTATTACACCAATCAAATGTTTTTAGATCCATGACAGAAAGTGTGCAAGTGCAGTCAGGTTCTAGAACATCATCCCAACTACCAGTCAGGTTCTAGAACATCATCCCAACTACCAGTCAGGTTCTAGAACAACATCCCAACTACCAGTCACACTTTAGAAAAAGGGTGGAGAATCAGGACACAATCTCTGTCTCTAGTAACACCCCAACTACCAGTCAGAGGTTGTGTCCTGATTCTCCACCCTTTCTAAAGTGTGACTGGTAGTTGGGATGTTGTTCTTGAACCTGACTGGTAGAGACAGTGTGAATGTTTGTATGTTTTCTATGGAGAGTAACAGCATATTGTGTACAGTATGCCTGGGGAATAATAGTCTCACTTATATATTTATATTAGATCTATAATTGACTGCTGTTGTACTGTTTTTGTGCCGGCTGGGACCAGAAGACAGTTTGAAAGATGTTTGCTGTGTTTATAGTTTTAATCGACTTTCATTTTCACTCTAGGGAGAAGCATGATGAAAACCACAGACCAGCCTTCCACAAGGTACAGAGCTCAAATTACCCCCTCAGCAATACACACACACTGACAACCCTCATTAGAACTGGTGGACATATTGTTGGAATCTTCTACAAAAAATGTCTACAATTAGATTTAGGTAAAATAGTCATGATGGTCCTGTGTAATATTTGTGGCAGACATGCTATACAATTACTTATGTATGTTTTCTATACAGATATCTGAAGTTGTAGTCAGTGTGATTGTCTAAATGTCCTCTCTCTCAGGGTCCTGTAGTTAAATTCAACAGTAACCAGCGCTATGCCACTACGGCTGTGACGGCCTCCATCTTGAGAGAGATCGCCAGTCGTGTTGGTGTGCCTCTACAGGTAATTGGCGCGTGTGATTTGTTCATACATACTTGTTTCTGTGTGTGCTTGGTGCACTGCGTGGGTTTGTGATCTTGTTTCTTAAATCCACTCTGCAAGGAGCACATCTCCTAGCAAAGTAGTGCTGTGGTGATTTAAAGCAAGCCTTAGTCTAGTGGGGATTTAAACCAAGCCTTAGTCTAGTGGGGATTTAAATCAAGCCTTAGTCTAGTGGGGATTTAAATCAAGCCTTAGTCTAGTGGGGATTTAAACCAAGCCTTGGTGTAGTGGGGATTTAAACTAAGCCTTGGTGTAGTGGGGATTTAAACTAAGCCTTGGTGTAGTGGGGATTTAAACTAAGCTTTGGTGTAGTGGGGATTTAAACTAAGCCTTGGTGTAGTGGGGATTTAAACCAAGCCTTGGTGTAGTGGGGATTTAAACCAAGCCTTGGTGTAGTGGGGATTTAAACCATGCCTTAGTCTAGTGGGGATTTAAACCATGCCTTAGTCTAGTGGGGATTTAAACCAAGCCTTAGTCTAGTGGGGATTTAAACCAAGCCTTAGTCTAGTGGGGATTTAAACCATGCCTTAGTCTAGTGGGGATTTAAACCAAGCCTTAGTCTAGTGGGGATTTAAACCAAGCCTTAGTCTAGTGGGGATTTAAACCAAGCCTTAGTCTAGTGGGGATTTAAACCAAGCCTTAGTCTAGTGGGGATTTAAACCAAGCCTTAGTCTAGTGGGGATTTAAACCAAGCCTTAGTCTAGTGGGGATTTAAACCAAGCCTTAGTCTAGTGGGGATTTAAACCAAGCCTTAGTCTAGTGGGGATTTAAACCAAGCCTTAGTCTAGTGGGGATTTAAACCAAGCCTTGGTCTAGTGGGGATTTAAACCAAGCCTTGGTCTAGTGGGGATTTAAACCAAGCCTTGGTGTAGTGGGGATTTAAACCAAGCCTTGGTGTAGTGGGGATTTAAACCAAGCCTTGGTGTAGTGGGGATTTAAACCAAGCCTTGGTGTAGTGGGGATTTAAACCAAGCCTTGGTCTAGTGGGGATTTAAACCAAGCCTTGGTCTAGTGGGGATTTAAACCAAGCCTTGGTCTAGTGGGGATTTAAACCAAGCCTTGGTCTAGTGGGGATTTAAACCAAGCCTTGGTCTAGTGGGGATTTAAACCAAGCCTTGGTCTAGTGGGGATTTAAACCAAGCCTTGGTCTAGTGGGGATTTAAACCAAGCCTTGGTCTAGTGGGGATTTAAACCAAGCCTTGGTCTAGTGGGGATTTAAACCAAGCCTTGGTCTAGTGGGGATTTAAACCAAGCCTTGGTCTAGTGGGGATTTAAACCAAGCCTTGGTCTAGTGGGGATTTAAACCAAGCCTTGGTCTAGTGGGGATTTAAACCAAGCCTTGGTCTAGTGGGGATTTAAACCAAGCCTTGGTCTAGTGGGGATTTAAACCAAGCCTTAGTCTAGTGGGGATTTAAACCAAGCCTTAGTCTAGTGGGGATTTAAACCAAGCCTTAGTCTAGTGGGGATTTAAACCAAGCCTTAGTCTAGTGGGGATTTAAACTAAGCCTTAGTGTAGGGGTGATTTTAAACCAAGCTTATGGGAGAGATGAGGGAGACTGAAACGAGAGCCTCTGCCTCTTAAGAGTAGATGATGAAGGATGTTCAGCTCCCACAAGGGCACTTTATTCACCTCAGGGCCTGGTGAATCTACGGCTCTGGTCCATTTCCCTCCCTGAAGTGTGCACTCATTCACCCCCATGTGGACTCAGAGGAATGGACTGGTGTAAAGCCAGATTTAAATAGCAGAGATGCAGGAATGACAGTTCCAGTTCTGACACATGTTGAGTTTCCCCACACAGCTGACATCCAATTTATGCCTGAGTGATTAATGGGCATCCATGTCACATGGAAATGTAATCAATAAAACTGAATGTAACAGTACATTTGTGTATTCTTTCCACAGATGCTTCAACTGTACCTTGTAAGCATGTGTTAATTCATTACCCTCCTGACCCTGTTTCTGTGGCCCCAGGATGTGATGGTGCGTAACGACAGCCCCTGTGGGACCACCATCGGCCCCATCCTGTCTTCCCGCCTGGGGATCCCCGTGCTGGACATCGGTGCCCCCCAGCTAGCCATGCACTCCATCAGGGAGATGTGCTGCACCTCCGGAGTGCTCCAGTCTACCAGCCTATTCAAGGTACTGGACCCTGTACTAACCCACTCCAGGGTTGGGGTCAATTTCAAGTCAGGAAGTACACTAAAATTCCAATTCCCTTGAATGCTTGTCAATTAGGAAAATGTGGCTTTGGAATGACCCCCAAAATCCTGACCCACTCCATCACACTGATTCCCTTTTCACTCTGCTGTTTCTCTATGAGCTAAACTGAGCCAAGCGGTTCGGCCTGGGTACGCATCTACTGTAGTTGCTGGACAATGTGGAAGGAAAATATGAGAACCAGCACAGTGCGGTTGGGAACAGCACGATAGTGTGAAAGTGGTATCAGACAGTCAGTATATTCTATGGGTCTAATTGTGTTGTAATCTGACCAGACATAGTGAACCATAATGTCTCACTATGTTGGTGTATGATCATGTGTCTTTTGTCTGTTCTTACCAGGGCTTCTTTGAGCTCTTCCCCACTGTGAGAGACATGGTGACTGTGGACTAGCCTGGGGAAAGGACACAACATGGACAGACAGATGTCCTCCTCTGGGTCTCTCTACACACTGTGTTATTTGTATACTCACATGACACAGTGCTACAGCAGATTTTTTTGCACACATTCAGAGGCAAGGAAAGTTATTTCAAATGATGTTTCTGATGAACTGAAATGGTTTATAAAATAATACATATTTTATCTACACATTCTCTCTCCTTCCCTTGTTTTTGCTGACTCATTCTAATACGAAACTGACTAATTCGTGGAGGTCATAGGATAATTTTAGATGTACTTTAATGTCCATTAATTTACATAGAGCATACATTTATCTTAAGGCTCACAGCCCCCCCCCCCCCCCCCCCAGAGATCCGCACACATATAGCCCAAAAGGCTGGAAGCAATGGAAACTGCAGCGCCCCTGGACCAATCATATGGGGTTAAGTGACTTGCTGAAAGGCACAACGGCAGATGATGCATTTCCGCACTAGATGTTCCCCTCTTGAGTTGGGATTCGAACCGGCAACCCTCTGGTTGACGCCTGCTTCTCTAACCGCTGCCTCTTATGTTGCACTGGATCTCCAATTCAAATAAAGTGTTTGGCCCACACTCTATAGCAAGTCTAGTACCAGTGGTGAAACAACATACAATGTTGGCAAATATACTGAACAAAAATTTAAACACAACAATTTTACTGATTTACAGTTCATATAAGGAAATCAGTCAATTTTAAATAAATTCATTAGGCCCTAATTGATGGATTTCACATTACTGGGCACGGGTGCAGCCATGGGTGGGCCTAGGAGGGCATATAGGCCCACCCACTTGAGAGCCATGCCCAACCAATCAGAATGGGTTTTTCCCCACCAAAGGGGTTTATTTCAGACAGAAATACTCCTCAGTTTCATCAGCTGTCCAGTCCTGGGCTGGCGTGGTTAGACGAGGTTGGAAGCGGCTTATGGTAGAGAAATTAACATTCAGTTCTCTGGCAACAGCTCTGTTGGACATTCCTGCAGTTAGCATGCCAATTACACGCTCCCTCAACTTGAGACATCTGTGGCATTGTGTTGTGACAAAACTGTACATTTTAGAGTGGCCTTTTATTGTTCCCTGCACAGGGTGCACCTGTGTAATGATCATGCTGTTTAATCAGTTTCTTGATATGCCACACCTATCAGGTGGATGGATTATCTTGGCAAAGGAGGAATTATCACTAACAGGGACGTAAACACATTTGTGCACAATTTGAGAGAAATAAGCTTTTTGTGAGTATGGAACATTTCTGGGATATTTTATATCAGCTCATGAAACATGGGACCAACACTTTACATGTTGCATTTGATATTTTTCTTAAGTATAATTAGAGGAACTGAGGAATACATGGTAAAAATTACTTTAACTTTGTTAATTTCGCCCAGTGGGCTATGATGCAGTGGTGGGTCTCCCAAAGGTAAACCAGCCATGCAGAAAGACTAACCCCTTCCGCTCCTGATCCGAAGCAGCGCGCATCCCGGGATTTACACATTTCTCGCAACACTTGCTGTCGCACGCACAGTTGGTGCGCTTCTGCTGCCGAAAATCCACGTCCTTCCTTTGGAGTCGGAGTGGATGTGCGGCATTAGAAAGTCCCTCCGATAGTTGACACGGATCATGAGGGTTTAAAACGCACCGCTCAACAGCTCTGTATGTCTTGGGGAAAACCATGGGATCTCAGCGACTATGGAGCGTGCTATGTGTGATGACGGTGTGCTATCAGACGGGGATGTCAAGCAGATACGGTAAGGGAGAAAAATGAACTGAGTCACTCACAGAGGCAGGTAACAGGTCTACATACACAGCCATTTAGAAATCTCAGCCAAGGCAATAGCGTATAGTGAGTAAATCAATGCAATATATTGACGGGGACCATGAGCCATATTCTGCTACTTACTTCAAACTGGATTTGTCAGAATAGCAACTAAGAATATAGCCACATATGCTCAATTATTTTAGTATCATTCACCATACTGTTTTGCTTTTCTGTGCATTGTAGCATAGTGTTATGAACAACGTGAATTTACTTTACAAATGTTAAGAAATTGAGAGATTCAGATGTGATTCAACATCATTTCTGGATGTCAGTTATGTTTGTTTATGCTATTTATTTAGGCTGAATGTGAAATTGCGTCACAGTACACTTGGTTTGATAAGTGACTTGAGGCTATAGACTTCTGCTTGGATTGAATTATGGGTTTTGCGAAAACAGCGTCAGGCATGATTCATCATAGCTCCTCTCCGCAATAATAGTGGAGCAAGGACCAGTAATAGCCTACTGTGCCCCACGCCTTGGCTCGGCGCGCTCAATAAAAACAAAACTGTTTGAGAGCGAGGGAGAGCGCCTCTTCACGTCATTCAAAAGTCAGAAGATTAGGGTTTGGTTTTTGTCTCGGCTACGCATCTGGTGTTTTTGCTTTTGTGGATGACGATGTCATTTTGATTTGTGTAAAATGCACTGCGCTAAGTTTAATCAACATGCACTTGGCTATTGATGCAATGTCAACCCAATTTAATGAAATTGAATGACAACCTAGGCAACCACTGTCATAGGTTTCCCAAGGCCCATTCTGTAATACTGCGATTACAACCACCCACTTGCTTACCACACATGACCTCACGCCCTCCAGGCTGGTTAGTAGTTCAATTACTAAAGTTGGATCCTGTTCTAATGTAGCCAGCCTACTGCTGGCAGTTTATCAATGCAGGCTGCAGCCAATCCTACCACCTCGAACTGTACATCAATAGCGCCTGCGCGCTCATTTCAGCACCATGGACAGGGCATACATACTCTCTACGTCAATGGCATGTGCGTTGATTATAGCCAGTCTTTTTAGAACCATGGACAGACGGCACACACGGACTCAGCACGGATGGTTCAGAACAGTCCGCTTGCTTTCTGTGTCGATGGCCGCTTGACATTTCGGTGCTGTGGAGGCAGACAGGCAGGCACACACACTGCCTGTCCACTGACCTTAACTCAGTTCTGGTGAGACGTCGACCTGACTACTGTTAGTTCATCACACCAGGGGAAAAGGTATTGCTTTGCCTACTTGATTTCCAGCTGTTCTACACCGTTGGTTATCTTGTGATGCAGTTATTGCTTACTTACCGTGTGTGTCAATCTGAGGAGAATTATACCATGTCTAACTGGCTATGACTGCC
The DNA here is from genome assembly GCF_016432855.1 of Salvelinus namaycush. NCBI lineage: Eukaryota > Metazoa > Chordata > Actinopteri > Salmoniformes > Salmonidae > Salvelinus > Salvelinus namaycush. Next base: position 53,296 of record NW_024061567.1, read on the forward strand.
TTCCTTTTGACATGCCGGTTTGCGGAGTTAGCAGAAGTGAAACAGTAGGCCTAACATTGTGCAGGTAACTATAAACCAATAGTAGCGTACCCCATCGGTGTGACTCACCACCACGACTGTAGTCAGAACCTGAAGGATCCTTCATTCATACGGCTTCACCCCATGTGAATAAGCAGAAATGAGTGAGAACTGCATACATTCTAATGTATTTGGAGATTTTGTTGGATGGCCAGACCAATTTACTGAGCATGTTTAAGGCACAAGACTAACAAAGCTGAAGAAGCATATACACGTGTATGTATCAAGTATAACTCACCTATTCTGATGGTTATGAATCACATAATGATAGTCTTTAAATCCGATGGTACTGATGGTTATGAATCACATAATGATAGTCTTTAAATCAGGTGGTACTGATGGTTATAAATCACATTATGATAGTCTTTAAATCAGGTGGTACTGATGGTTATGAATCACATTATGATAGTCTTTAAATCAGGTGGTACTGATGGTTATGAATCACATAATGATACTTGTTAGATCTGGTGGCGTGTTACATTTCTCAGGTTGTCAGACAGTGAGAGGTGAGACACATGGAAATGGTGTGTGATTTCAGCCCATAGCATCACCTGTCATGGCCATCTGTCTATACACACCTCAGAGGACAAAAACAAGTCTGTTTTCTGAAGATTAAAGGGGCCATCCGCAGTTGAAACAATAACAAAGAGGGCTCCCCACCACCATTTCGATAAAAAATTGAGGGATGGGGTGGCTGGAGAAATGCAACCACTCTCAAATTCTGCCCATCAATTATATACAAATGATAGTTGTAACCATGTTTTGAGGCTATACAGTGTTTGTTTACATTCACATTGGAGTAAATCAAGCTGATCATGTTGGATTCTGATGGGGTACAACATTCTCATGAGGCATTTCTAAGTTATATTCTTCAAGAATCAATGGGTACATATCATTAAATTATGAGTCCAAGAATGGATGTCGCAACTGTAGATTACCCCTTTAAATCTGTTAAATATAAGTCTGCATCCCAAATGGCACCCTATTCCCTATATAGTGCACTACTTTAGACCAGGGCCCTATTCCCTATATAGTACACTACTTTAGACCAGGCCCTGTTCCCTATATAGTGCACTACTTTTGACCAGGGCCCATAGGGAACAGGGTACCATATGAGATTCAGACTCTTATCTGAAGCTATAAAAGATAATTCAAATGGACTCAAAGCCTCACCAGACTCACCATTATTCAACTCAACATGCCGTGTCTGTCCTCACTATATCCCTGTACTTATAGCCCATTATTTTATTGTCATTTCAGATATGAAAGGGTATGATTGTAGTTGCAGTAACACGTTAAAAATAGCTCTTGTGTCGTATAGTGCTCCCTCACTTCCTCTGTCCAGGCCCTGACTCCCAGTGGTACAGATCTGCTATCTTAATTTGATCACTCTGTTGTCGCAGAGATGTATCCTGCAAATTGTAGTGTATTCAAGGTTTTAAAAGGCTTCTAAAGTTTGTAATTTCCACCTGATTTGCACCAACGGAAAATGTATCAACCTCTACAAAAATGCCCATTAATTATAATCCACATAATAATTCCAATTTCCTGTTGCTAGAAGATTATTTTCCTGCTGTGAGAAGCAGGGTCAAATTAAGGTAGCGCATCTGTTGGCTGAGAGAGAGCGAGAGAGAGAGAGAGAGTTTGAGGGGGAGAAAGAGAGAGTTTGAGGGGGAGAAAGAGAGAGTTTGAGGGGGGATAGAGAGAGAGCTTGAGGGGGAGAGAGAGAGTTTGAGGGGGAGAGGGAGAGAGAGAGTATGAGAGGGAGATTATGGGAAGGGAGATGGAGCAAAACAAACTCAGATCACCGTGGAGAAAGACCAGGAAACACCCAGTCATGTGACTGAGTTTAACTATGGGATTGAATTCATAAAGTGTGTGTGGGTTGGAAACATCCAAGGTGATAATTATGTCCATGCTGTTTGGAACTCTTTTGTTTATGGAGCTCTGACTCATGCATGTATACAGCACAATATAGCAAATGTTGCTATGATACAGTCCTGTGCTAATTATTGACTGCTGTAATAGCTTTTATTGACTGTTGTGGGATACACATAATCAGCTTACAGTACATGCCTCTTCCCCACAGATAACCTAGAATCCCGATAAACTTGTGTTGTGTGTTACATCTCTCCCTCATATTTCTGAACAGCTGAAATGACAAAAAAACAGCCCAGAGAATTATGCCACGCAGTTTGATCAAATTACTGTTGCTATGATACTTACAACCCAGTTCACTTCACTTTATTGGTCTTATTTCACATCTTGAGTTTCTTGAGGTAGAACACAATGGACATTACCATAGATGGCATCACAAGGTCACACCAACTGATAGAATGCAAAATACGTGATACAACACAGTGCTGTACAACAGTCAAGAATAGGCCTAGAATGCAGGGCCAAAGTATATTATCTTAGATGCAGGATACAGCAATACTCATTACTAGAACAAGAGATGTATTATGATGTAGCCCCCTGGGATTGATAGTCTGTCTTTTTGTATGCGGTTGATTGATTGACATGCTCTTGGGGCTTGGGGGCAGTGCACTAGTGGTTTGTCCAGTCTGTGATGGACTCTAGCTTGGCAACAATCTCCCCTGCTACTGCTGCAGACAGACGAGAGAGGGATGGACAGAGGAAGAGAGAGAGGAGTGTGAAGAAAGGGAGGGATACAGTGTGTATTAGTCATCATATCGCAGATATATCCAGACATGGATTCAAATAGTATCTGACTTATTTCAAATACTTTGAGCCTTTGATTGAGCCTGCCTGAAGTGCCAGATGGACGGGGCTTGGACCATTGGAACTATTCTATTGGTTCCGTTGCTCGGCGCCAGGCAAACTCAATCAAATGCAGCTAAAGTATTTGAAAGACAACTAATACTGTTTCTGGTGCACAGACAGACATGCTCTGTTTTCTCCTCTATGTTTCATCTTGTCTTGTCTGTGATCTTGTCTTTGTGTCTGGGGAATCGTATTGTTTTTCCCACAGAGAGACAGCCCTCTAGGCCAGTCTGTCTCCACACACACACACACACACACACACACACACACACACACACACACACACACACACACACACACACACACACACACACACACACAGTCTGCCATCCAACACAACCCCCTGCTCTCCCATGTTTCTCTTGGCATGAGAAACATGTTTACATTGCCAAAGCAAGTGAAATAAAAAATCAACAGTAAACATCACACTCACAAAAGTTCCATAGGAATAGAGACATGTCAAATGTCATATTATGTTTATATACAGTTTAGTAATGATGTGCAAATAGTTAAAGTACACAAGGGAAAATGTAATAAACATAAATATGGGTTGTATTTACAATGGTGTTTGTTCTTCACTGGTTGCCCTTTTCTTGTGGCAACAAGTCACAAATATTGCTGCTGTGATGGCACACTGTGGTATTTCACCCAGTAGATATGGGAGTTTATCAAAATGTGGATTTGTTTTCAAATTCTTTGTGTGTCTGTGTAATCTGAGGGATATACAGTGCGTTCGGAAAGTCTTCAGACCCATAGACTTTTTCCACATTTTGTTACGTTACAGCCTTATTCTAGTATATATATATTTTTAATTCCCCCCTCATCAATCTACACACAATACCCCATAATGACAAAGCAAAAACAGATTTTTAGAATTTTTTGCAAATGTATTAAAAATGAACAACTGAAATATCACATTTACACAAGTATTCAGACCCTTTACTCAGTACTTTGTTGAAGCACCTTTGGCAGCGATTATAGCCTCGAGTCTTCTTGGATATGATGCTACAAGCTTGGCACACCTGTATTTGGGGAGTTTCTCCCATTCTTCTCTGCATATCGTCTCAAGCTCTGTCAGGTTGGATGGGGAGCGTCGCTACACAGCTATTTTCAGGTCTCTTGGGAGATGTTCGATCGGGTTCAAGTCCAGGCTCTGGCTGGGCCACTCAAGGACATTCAGAGACTTGTCCCGAAGACACCCTTGCGTTAACTTGGCTGTGTGCTTAGGGTCGTTGTCCTGTTGGAAGATGAACCTTCACCCCAGTCTGAGGTCCTGAGCGCTCTGGAGCAAGTTTTCATTAGGGATCTCTCTGTACTTTGCTCCGTTCGTCTTTCCCTCAATCCTGACTAGTCTCCCAGTCCCTGCCGTTGAAAAACATCCCCACAGCATGATGCTGCCAACACAATGCATCACCATAGGAATGGTGCCAGGTTTCCTCCAGACGTGACGCTTGGAATTCATAAATGCCTAATTGGTGGAGCGCTGCTGAGATGGTCGTCCTTCTGGAAGGTTCTCCCATCTCCACAGAGGAACTCTGGAGCTCTATCAGAGTGACCATCGGGTTCTTAGTCACCTTCCTGACCAAGGCCCTTCTCCCCCGATTGTTCAGTTTCGCTGGGCGGCCAGCTCTAAGAAGAGTCTTGGTTGTTCCAAACTTCTTCCATTTAAGAATGATGGAGGCCACTGTGTTCTTTGGGACCTTCAATGCTGCAGAAATAGTTTGGTACCCTTCCCCAGATCTGTGCCTTGACACAATCCTGTCTCTGAGCTCTACGGACAATTCCTTCGACCTCATGGTTTGGTTTTTGCTCTGACATGTACTGTCAACTGTGGGATCTTATATAGACAGGTGTGTGCCTTTCCAAATCATGTCCAATCAATTGAATTTATCACAGCTGGATTCCAATCAAGTTGTAGAAACATCTCAAGGATGATCAATGGAAACATAGCAAAGGGTCTGAATACTTATTTAAATAAGGTATTTATGTTTTTTTATCTTTAATACATTTGCAAAAATGTCTAAAAACCTATTTTTGCTGTGTCATTATGGGGTATTGTGTGTAGATTGATGAGGAATTTTTTTTATTTAATCCAATTTAGAATGAGGCTGTAATGTAACAAAATGTGGAATAAGTCAAAGGGTCAATACTTTTCGAATGCACTGTGTGTGTCTCTACTATGGTCATACATTTGGCAGGAGGTTAGGAAGTGCAGCGCAGTTTCCACCTCATTTTGTGGGGCAGTGTGCACATAGTCTGTCTTCTCTTGAGTGCCAGGTTTGCCTACGGCGACCTTTCTCAATAGTCAGTCACAGTGGTCAGGTATTCTGCCACTGTGTATTCTCTGTTAGGGCCAAATAGCATTCTAGTTTGCTCTGTTTTTTTGTTAATTCTTTCCTATGTGTCAAGTAATTATCTTTTTGTTTTCTCATGATTTGGTTGGATCTAATTGTGTTGCTGTCCTGGGGCTCTGTGGGGTCTGTTTGTGTTTGTGAACAGAGCCCCAGGACCAGCTTGCTTAGGGGACTCTTCTCCAGGTTCATCCATCTGTAGGTGATGGCTTTGTGATGAAAGGTTTGGGAATCGCTTCTTTTTAGGTGGTTGTAGAATTTAACGGCTCTTAAATTCTCTCTCTCTCTCTCTCTCTCTCATTTCCCTCCCCCAGTTTAATTCAAGGGTACATTATTGTCATGACGTATTGTCAATTGCCAGAAAATCTGAAATAGAAAATCTCTCTCTCTCTCTCCCTTCCTCCTCTCTCTGTCTCTTCCTCCCTCTCGATCTCTCTCTGTTCTTCCCCCCTCCCTCTTTCTCTGTCTTTCTCTCTCTCTTTTCCTCTCTCTCTCTCTTTCTCCTCCCCCTCTCCATGTGCTTCTCAGGCTGTCTGTTTGAGAAGAAGCTCTGCCCCAGAGACCAGCCCTGCTCAGATGGTCAGTATGACATGATAACACCATCTCTCTATCTAACCCATCTTCTTCACGTCGTCTCACTATACAATCATCTCACTGTTACCAGACACTCCAGGAGGTGTTGGCAGTTCTTTAATAAGACAGGGGTGTCAAATTCTTAGTCCTCGTGTGCCAAAGTCTCTTCCGGTTTCCATTTCAACTGTTACTGATTGGCTGGAGGCTACACAAATGTCTATGGTCTAGAGCTGGGAAATCAGGTGTGTAGCCTTCAGCCAATCAGTAACAGTAATTTATCAATAAGTTGAAACGGAAACAGGAAGAGACTTTGACGCTTGATGAAGATTTTCAATTATATTGACAAGATGGTCGAGTGACCGCTCTAACAATGGAAATACATGTCCTCAAAGATGGAAGGCAGGCAGGAGGAGTCCAGATCAGGTATTTGTATTTACTATGGATCCCCATTAGCTGCTGCCAAAGCAGCAGCAACTCTTCCTGGGGTCCAGCAAAATTAAGGCAGTTTATACAATTTTAAAACATTACAATACATTCACAGATTTCGCAAACACACCGTGTGCCCTGAGGTCCCTACTCCACCACTACCACATATCTACAGTACTAAATCTGTGTGTGTGTGTGTGTGTGTGTGTGTGTGTGTGTGTGTGTGTGTGTGTGTGTGTGTGTGTGTGTGTGTGTGTGTGTGTGTGTGTGTGTGTGTGTGTGTGTGTGTGTGTGTGTGTGTGTGTGTGTGTGTGTGTGCCAATGTTTGTGTTGCTTCACAGTCCCCGCTGTTCCATAAGGTGTTTTTTAAATGTAATTTTACTGCTTGCGTCGGTTACTTGATGTGGAATAGAGTTCCATGTAGTCATGGCTCTATGTAGTACTGTGTGCCTTCCATAGACTTGGGGAGTGTGAAGAGACCTCTGGTGGCATGTCTTGTGGGGTATGCATGGATGTCCGATGTCACGCCCTGGCCTTAGAGATCCTTTTTATGTCTCTTTTTGGTTTGGTCAGGGTGTGATTTGGGGTGGACATTCTACGTTTTGTTTTTCTATGATTTTCTATTTCTATGTTTTGGCCGGGTATGGTTCTCAATCAGGGACAGCTGTCTATCGTTGTCTCTGATTCTGAACCATACTTAGGTATCCCTTTTTCCACCTGTGTTTTGTTGGGAAGTTGACTTTGTTTAGGGCACATAGCCTTTGAGTTTCACGGTTTGTTTTTGTATGGTTTATTGTTTTTTGTCGGCGTCATTCTTTATTAAAGAAAATGTACGCTAACCACGCTGCACCTTGGTCCAGTTCCTTCAACAGCCGTGACATCCGAGCTGTGTGCCAGTAGTTTAGACAGACAGCTCGGGGCATTCAACATGTCAATACCTCTCATAAATAAAAGTAGTGATGAAGTCAATCTCTCCTCCACTTTCAGCCAGGAGAGATTGACATGCATATTATTAATATTAGCTCTCTGTGTACATCCAAGGGCCAGCTGTGCTGCCCTGTTCTGAGCCAATTGCAATTTTCTGAAGTCCTTTTTTGTGGCTCCTGACCACACTACTGAACAGTAGTCAAGGTGCGACAAAACTAGCGCCTGTAGGACCTGCCTTGTTGATAGTGTTGTTATGAAGGCAGAGCAGTGCTTTATTATGGACAGACTTCTCCCCATCTTAGCTACTACTGCATCAATATGTTTTGACCATGACAGTTTACAATCTAGTGTTTCTCCAAGCAGTTAAGTCATCTCAACTTGCTCAATTTCCACATTATTTATTACAAGATTTAGTCGAGGTTTAGGGTTTAGTGAGGGTTTTGTTCCAAATACAATGCTTTTAGTTTTAGAAATATTTAGGGCTTATTCCTTGCCACACACTCTGAAACTAACTGCAGCTCTTTGTTGAGTATTGCAGTCATTTCAGTCGCTGTAGTAGCTGACGTGTATAGTGTTGAGTCATCCGCATACATAGAAACTCTGGCTTTACTCAAAGTAAAAATTGAAAAAGCAACAGCTACCCTGGGGAATTCCTGATTCTAACTGGATTATATTTGATAGGCTTTCATTAAAGAACACCCTCTGTGTTCTGTTAGACAAGTAACTCTTTAACCACATTATAGCAGGGGTTGTAAAGCCATAACACAATAATGTCAAAAGCTGCACTGAAGTCGAACAAGACAGCCCCCACAATCATTTTATCATCAATTTCTCTCAGCCAATCATCAGTCATTTGTGTTAGGTGGCACTATTCTAGCCAATCAGAGGACAGATACGCTTGTGAACAACAGGCAAAACTCCATATAAAGTTGCCAAAATGCTACATGTGTCCACTTATGTCAGTTCATTCATAACAACCTAACCATTACGAAACCTTTATTCGATCGAATAAGCCTCACGTAGCAAATTAGCAATGAAAATGTGTGTTGACCAAATTCGACACTCTCTTATTGATCTCCACACAAAAATTCCTCACTTCCTGGTTTTATTTTCTTGGACAGACTTTGGGTGGAGTAAACCCTCTCTCTTCGCCTCTTCCTCTCTGCGTTGGAGGACTAGAGTTTGACACCCTGTATTAAAACAAACAGTCCGCTAAGAGTAAAACCTACAGCACACATTGAACCCTGTATCTCTTTCCTTCCCCCCTCGTCCATTATGTCTTCCCTCCTTCATTCACCCCCCTTGTCTCATCCCCCCTTGTCTCATCCCCCCTTGTCTCATCCCCCCTTGTCTCACCCCCTTGTTTTACCCCCTTGTTTCACCCCCTTGTTTCACCCCCCTTGTTTCACCCCCCTTGTTCCACCCCCCTTGTCTCACTCCCCTTGTCCCACCCCCCTTGTCTCATCCCCCCTTGTCTCATCCCCCCTTGTTTCACCCCCCTTGTTCCACCCCCCTTGTCTCATCCCCTCCTTGTTCCACCCCCCTTGTCTCATCCCCCCTTGTTCCACCCCCCTTGTTTCACCCCCCTTGTCTCATCCCTCCCGTGTTTCACCCCCCTTGTTTCACCCACCTTGTCTCACAACCCTTGTTCCATCCCCCTTGTCTCACTCCCCTTGTCCCACCCCCCTTGTTTCACCCCCCTTGTCTCATCCCTCCCGTGTTTCACCCCCCTTGTCTCACTCCCCTTGTCCCACCCCCCTTGTCTCATCCCCCCTTGTCTCATCCCCCCTTGTTTCACCCCCCTTGTTCCACCCCCCTTGTCTCATCCCCTCCTTGTTCCACCCCCCTTGTCTCATCCCCCCTTGTTTCACCCCCCTTGTTTCACCCCCCTTGTCTCATCCCTCCCGTGTTTCACCCCCCTTGTTTCACCCACCTTGTTTCACCCCCCTTGTTCCACCCCCCTTGTCTCATCCCCTCCTTGTTCCACCCCCCTTGTCTCATCCCCCCTTGTTCCACCCCCCTTGTCTCACCCCCCTTGTCTCATCCCCCCCGTGTTTCACCCCCCTTGTTTCACCCACCTTGTCTCACAACCCTTGTCTCTGGAATCTGTTGTTTAATCTGTAACCAGTCACATCCTGTCTTTAAAATGATATTTGCTCCCCAGTTCCAGGGTGCATCCCAAATGGCACCCTATTCTATGGACCCTGGGCAGAGGTAGTGCACTATATAGGGAATAGGGTGCCATTTGGGACTTCATGCATATAATGACGTTAACCAGTTCAACTGTTGTGATGGGCAGGTGTTCTACTGTCTTATAGGACATACTACATTATTCATACTCAATTTACTCAATGGCAGTTGTCATGTGTTTCCTGATTTTTGTCTACAGAACTGCATGTGTGCAAATGTGTTTGCAAGTGTGTGTGAGCGTGTGTGCCTTCATGTACGATGAGGCACACTCTGAGCATCGGTGTGTAAACACACGGCCTCTCTCCGTCAACCTGCTCTTAACCAATCACGTCTCTTTCCCATCGTTTCCATGGCAACAGTGACATCACCCGGCCGACGGCAGTGTCTCTCCCCCATGTGTATGTTAGAGAGAATGGGTGAGAGAGAGAATAGAGCTGGGCAATGACTCATCGAGACCCACTCACACATCTACAAACATCACCATAGTACATTACCATAGTTGTGTGCGCGTGCATATGTGTGTTTATGTGCATGCATGCGTGTGTGTGTTCTGCTGTGTTCTCTGTGCTTTGTAGATATGTCTGCTGCCCCAGCAGGAGAGGGTTCTGATGTGTTCTCTGTACTCTGTAGATGGGCTGTTTGGCCAGTATCTGCTGCCCCAGCATTAGAGGGTTCTGTTGGGTTCTGATCTGTTCTCTGTACTCTGTAGGTTGGCTGTTTGGCCACAAGAGAGGGTTCTGATGTGTTCTGATGTGTTCTGCTGTGTTCTCTATATTCTGTAGATGGGCTGTTTGGCCAATGTCTGCTGCCCCAGCAGGAGAGGGTTCTGTATGAGGTGTCAGTGCCTGTGCTGCACAGACTACAGGAAGTGCTCAAGGAACTGATGATGCAAGGTAATTAAAGTTACACACACGTGTACACACACGTGTACACACACACACACATAGCCACATATAGACATATCCATACTCCATGCATACTCACTAACCCATTCCCACAAAGGTTGTTAGGTTCAGAGTGTGGTTGTAAAAGTCAACTGTTACCTTAGTGATGGTGGTAAAGATAATGAACAGATAATCAGGTATCATCTGCTACCACGGCAACAGGGCTGAGGGCTCTATAAGGTCACACTCCTCAAGTTACCAGGTTACATCTATGACTACTGTGATTGACATCTGTATCGGCCTATGGCTGTGCAGGATTGTCCTGGCAGGATGACATCACCCAGTACGTCATTCGCAAGGAGCTGAGCCGTGTTTCACTGACCCGCCCCCCGTCTGGACGGCATGACAACCCCTCGTCTCAGTGAGTCTCCTGCTCTGTTGGCTATAATTAAAAGCAAATCTATAATTACATCTGTTCCATTTATTGTCTGCAGATTTTCACAGGAAGGTCTGTGACTCAATGGGGGAATTGTTTTGTAATAGCAGCCAGGAAAGGTTGTGAGATTAGGAAGAGACCTTTAGAAAACCCCAGAAGCAGAGCTTTGAGTTTAGAGAAGAGATGTTTAAAATCCAGTCCATGAGGGACAGGCCACCGCCTCTGCGTCTCTCTCTTCCACTGGTAGTTGATTGATTGGTTGGTTTTATTTGTCAGTTAAAAACGTATACACACAGTACATGTATATTTTTTAAAACGTGGTCGGAATAGCACAATTCATTCAGATACTTATTTCCATTGTGGTCCCATTGATGAGTGACCTAACCAGACAGTCAGTTACTGTCACTGAGAGTCTGACATACAGCACAAGTAGACTAAGTCACACTCAAATGTTGTTAGAGAAAGTGGCCCTCAGAGGACTGGAGTCAAATACTCCTGCAGTAGAGGGAAGCCATCCTCAGAGGAGTGGAGTCAAATACTCCTGCAGTAGAGGGAAGCCATCCTCAGAGGACTGGAGTCAAATACTCCTGCAGTAGAGGGAAGCCATCCGCAGAGGACTGGAGTCAAATACTCCTGCAGTAGAGGGAGGCCATCCTCAGAGGACTGTGGTCAAATACTCCTGCAGTAGAGGGAAGCCATCCTCATAGGACTGTGGTCAAATACTCCTGCAGTAGATGGAAGCCATCCTCAGAGGACTGGAGTCAAATACTCCTGCAGTAGATGGAAGCCATCCTCAGAGGACTGTGGTCAAATACTCCTGCAGTAGATGGAAGCCATCCTCAGAGGACTGTGGTCAAATACTCCTGCAGTAGAGGGAAGCCATTTTTCGACAGGTGCAGGATGACTTGGAAGTTGAGTTATTGTGAGTGAGGGAAGCTATGTTCCCTATGAGGGTCTGCAAGTGCTAAGGGGTTGGCCTTATTCTGATATTCTCCATTCATACTGTATCTCTCAGGTCCTCAGAACCTGTGCAGAATGCCCATCTTTCCAAGATGCAGTATCCTCCCAGCTCCAGGACCAAGGTTCAAGGGGACGATCCCAACCCAGACCTGATGCAGAGTTACCTGGACTACATGATCGTGGATCCCCCCAAGGCCTCCCAGTCCCTCCACATGCAAACTCTGGACCCTTACACCTACCGCCAGGTGGGAATGGACACACACATATACACATACATATACACACACACACACACACACACACACACATCTACAGTGTATTTATATCATACGACTCACAGTTATTTGGTATCTATCTACAGTGTATTTATATCATAGTTATATGGTATCTATCTACTATATATACATTCATACACACAACTACTATTACCACATACAGTTCATGTGTGTATGAATGTATATACAGTACATAGATACTATATAACTATGGTGTAAATACACTGTAGATAGATACCATATAACTATGATATAAATACACTGTAGATAGATACCATAGAACTATGATATATATACACTGTAGATAGATACCATATAACTATGAGTAGTATGGTGTAAATACACTGTAGATAGATACCATAGAACTATGATATAAATACACTGTAGATAGATACCATATAACTATGATATAAATACACTGTAGATAGATACCATATAACTATGATATAAATACACTGTAGATAGATACCATATAACTATGAGTAGTATGGTGTAAATACACTTAATCTCTACAGTAGATAGATACTATGATATAAATACACTCTAAATAAATACCATATAATACCCCACAAGACATGCCACGAGGTCTCTTCACAGTCCCCAAGTCCAGAACAGACTATGGGAGGTGCACAGAACTACATGGGGCGGCAGGTAGCCTGGTGATTAGAAAGTTGGTCCAGTAACCGAAAGGTTTCTGGATTGAATCCCCGTGCTGACAAGGTAAAAATCTGTCATTCTGCCCCTGAACAAGGCAGTTAACCCACTGTTCCCCGGTAAGCTGTCATTGTAAATAAGAATTTGTTCTTAACTGACTTTTCTAGTTAAATAAAGGTTACATTTTAATTTTTTTTAAATTAAAAAATGCATAGAGCCATGGAACTCTATTCCACATCAGGTAACTGATGCAAGCAGTAAAGTTAGATTTTTAAAAACAGGTAAAAATACACCTTATGGAACAGCGGGGACTGTGAAGCAACACAAACATAGGCACAGACACATGCATACACGCACACATGATAACATAAGCACTATACACACACGTTCACATGGATTTAGTACTGTAGATATGTGGTAGTTGTAGACTAGGGGCCTGAGGGCATACAGTGGGTTGTGAAATCTGTGAATGTATTGTAATGTTTTTAAAATTGTATAAACTGCCTTAATTTTGCTGGACCCCAGGAAGCTAATGGGGATCCATAATAAATACAAATACAGTAGATTGTATCAATTCCTTTTCCCAGAGGGCATCTCTGTGTCTATTTATGGGTTTATTAAGCAGCAGTATGGTTACCAGGATGACGAGGAGCGCTCTCTTAACTCTCTGGAGGGTGGTAGTTTCCCCCGCCCTTCTTCTCACGCCGGGGGTAAAGGGTCCCGCCCCCAGGACCGAGACCGCCAGGTGCTCCAGGACCTGGTCTCCCTGTACCTCTCCTCCCCCTCCCAGCCGGCCTCCCGCCACCGTGGGGCAGCAACACCGATCTCTACCTCTCCCTTGTACCAGGACCTGGACTTCCCTCTGGACTACGCAGAGGACTACGTTTCCCAGCAGGACGTGGAGGTCCGCAAGCAGCAGCAGCTGGATCAAACGCAGAGGAAAGCTCAGAAGGACTACGGATCGCTGGCTGGATTAGATGGTGAGTGTGTGGCAGTCAGTGTGTGGGAGTGGGTTTTTGGGGGTTTTGTGTGTGTCACAGGAGGTTGGTGGCACCTTAATTGGGGAGGACGGGCTCGTGGCAATGACTTGAGCGGAATCAATGGAATAGTGTCAAAGATACATCAAATGCATGGTTTCCATGGTTTCCATGTTTGATGCCATTCCATTCACTCTGTTCCAGCCATTATTATGAGCAGGTCTCTCCTCAGCAGCCTCCACTGGGTGGGCGGGTGGGTGGGTGGGTGCCACATGAAAATATATCACATTGGGCCCCACCACCACAGGCCACACCAACCCTGCGCAATTGCTGTAACCACATACCTCCAGAACCCAATCGACCCATTCAAAGCTTTAAATAACTCTAGCTTTGCAGGCTTGCAACTGTCTTGTAGTCCATTATTTACTGACAGTGAGCTGTGAAAATATAACACTGTGCAGACATGCATGCAACATTCTGCATACAGTGGAATTCACTATTTGATGCAAGACTGATACCCTCAATAAGAAATGTTCCATCTTTTACAGTCTAAATGTAATTTTAATTGGAAAATTCTTCAATGGAAAATTCTCTTAACATTAATGAATAACTTAAAATAAATATAACTTAAATATACATGAACCTCTTCAATTAAAATAAATTAACATTATCATCTATAGAATGATATAACAAACAAAATAATAAAATCAGCAGCAGATTTTTGAACTAAGGTATACATAAAATAAGAAGCTGTAAAAGTAGAAATGGAAAGCAAAATGGAAATGAAAAGGCCTGACGGTGGCACTAGAGGAAAGGTCAAGAGGTCACCAAATCAATAGGTTTCTTCCACTTGGGGTCTTGATTGTACGCAACAAATTTTATGGCAATCCAGCCATTACTTTGAGTTATATCTTGTTCTCAGTCTGTGGGCATCATGTGTGTAGTGATCCAATATCCATAGCCATGCCATTTAACACTTATCACTGGCCCTTGCTCAGCCTTACTCACCAAGGGCCCAGCGCTGAGCCTTCTTGCTAGCAAAGTCACTGATCAAGTCTTTGAAGTACAGCTTTCTAGCTAACTGACTCAATGGACAGCATGGCAAGACTGCAAAGCCTGTCCTGGGACATAGTGGACCTCAAATAGTTTTTTATTAGTTTTAGCTTACTGAAAGCTCTCTCGGCAACAAAAATATACGTAAAGCAATGCACACTTCTCCAAAAATACTTTGCAAGCTGCATCTTACAAATTGCATTCAGGAGACCAAGAGGGGACAAGTTAGGGGGGAAAGTGGCAGCAAATACAGTGTTCAGGTGTCTTACTTCATTTTGAAACTCCGGTGTAAGATCTCTGGAATACTTCATGATCAGTGGTTGGCACACAGAAGGGACTTTATCCTCACTAATCTGCCCAACTTTCAGAAGAGCAGAAAATGATTCAAAGTGTTTTGCAGTGGTGTGGAACCTAGTGTCCAAGTCACTTATGATGTTGTCCATAGCAGTAAAAAACACTGTGTTCTGAAACAGCGTTGCTGCACTGTCCTGAGCTGTCTCCTCTTGAGAGGTTTCATCATGGAATCTCTTCCTGTTCCTCTGGCGGCTGTGTTCCTTGCTAAATTGAGGTGCAACATCCATTTGCGTAGCAATCAGTGTTTCCTCAGACAGGAGAGACTCCCATCCATTTCTAAGAGACTGCATCTCTTCCTTTAAGGCTCTGATATTGGCTGCCTCTGTGTCAAGTGAGATTTTTCCTGACTGGAGAATCACATTCCTGTCCTCAATGCATTGCAGTACCTGCAATTATGCCAACTGACATGTCATTCAACACAATGCTGCTCACCTCCTTCTGTTGAGAGTAGGGCTGGTTTAGGGGTGTGGGGATGGGGAGACAGGGCTGCTGAGCCTGAAGCTGCATCTGTTGGGCCTGGCACCAGGCAGGGGCAGGGACAACTCATTTAGTATGAATAGCTTGCTAAAAGTTTGCCTGCATTGATTAAATGTCGGCTAAAAGAGGAGCGAAATGTAAACACTCAGAATTTTCTGTGAAGATATTAAGTAACTAATGTTAAGGGAGCAAAAGTAGCTTATTTCACTATGGACGAAGCTAACAGGTTCATTTCCACCACTCACGGACTACACCCACCTTCTTTTGTGAAAAATTGGGTGACATACTGTCGCCCTTTTCTCTCTCCTGTCATTCTTTTCTTTCTTTTCGTTTTTGGAAGACAGATTTTTCTTTGGGAAACTGAGACATGATGCTCCACCGGCACTCGTCACTCGCAATTCACTGCTAGCAAGTACCTACCGCGCTTGGTTTCAAATCAAATTAAATTGTATTATTTTATGCGAATAGTCTGGGTAGCCATTAGACTAGATGTTCAGGAGTCTTGTAGCTTGGAGGTAGAAGCTGTTTAGAAGCCTCTTGGACCTAGACTTGGCTCTCCGGTACCGCTTGCCGTGTGGTAGCAGAGAGAACAGTCTATGACTAGGGTGGCTGGAGTCTTTGACAGTTTTTAGGGCCTTCCTCTGACACCGCCTGGTATAGAGGTCCTGGATGGCAGGAAGCTTGGCCCCAGTGATGTAATGGGCTGTTCGCACTACCCTCTGTAGTGCCTTGTGAATTTTGACCTGTCTAAATGTCCTGGGGGCAGGATCAAACCATTTCATGTAAATAGGGGGGGTTGGGCAATACAGAGGCTCTCTGGATGTTTACTTTTTGCCAAAAACAAGAAAAGAAAAATAAACCGTTAGTTTATTGGTACATTGTAAATAAAATATTATATTAATGATGATAGGTTAATCATTTAATATAGATTTTTCTTAACCTAATGTTGTAATATTTTTTTAAGGGCCCCTGTCAGTCACAGGCCCTTAGAATCGTCCTAGCCCCCCCCCCCCCCCCCCCATACAGCGCCCCTGTCTATAGGATTTTTTTATTTTATGTTCTTGCTTGCTGTGGCTGAGACACTGGATGCCTAATGTCTGGCCTGCTGTACTTTTTTCATCACCTGCCTGTTGACCTCTCACCTCTAACTCTGTATGACCCTGTCTGTTTGTTCAGATGACTCCATGCAGAAACTGGCTCTGCTCCTGGACCACTATGGCATCGATATGAAGGACTTAACCCCTCCACAGCTGGCCAACCTGCCTGCAGCACTGAAACAGCTGCAGATGGAGAGTGCTACTGACTTGGGCACCGACACAGCAGGTTTGTCAGAGCGCTGGCATGCAGCTGAACCCTGTCAAAGCACTACACTACGGGTCAAAGGTTTTCGAACACCTACCCATTCAAGGGTTTTTCTTTATTTTTACTATTTTCTACATTGTAGAATAATAGTGAAGACATCAAAATTATGAAATAACACATATGGAATCATGTAGTAACCAAAAAAAGTGTTAAACAAAACAAAATATATTTTATATTTGAGATTCTTCAAATAGCCACCCTTTGCCTTGATCACAGCTTTGTACACTCTTGGCATTCTCTCAACCAGCTTCACCTAGAATCCTTTTCCAACAGTCTTGAAGGAGTTCCCACATATATTGAACACTTGTTGGCTGCTTTTCCTTCACTCTGAGGTCCGACTCATCCCAAACCATCTCAATTTGGTTGAGGTCGGGGGATTGTGGAGGCCAGGTCATCTGATGCAACTCTCCATCACTCTCCTTCTTGATAAAATAGCCCTTACACACCCTGGAGGTGTGTCAGGTAATTGTCCTGTTGAAAAACAAATGATAGTCCCACCCGATGGGATCAAATCAAATCTTATTGGTCACATACACATGGTATGTGATGTTAATGCGAGTGTAGCGAAATGCTTGTGCTTCTAGTTCCGACAGTGCAGTAATATCTAAAAAGTAATCTAACAATTCCCCAACAACTACCTAATACACACAAATCTAAAGGGGTGAATGAGAATATGTACATTTAAATATATGAATGAGCGAAGGCCGAGTGGCATAGGCAAGGTGCAATAGATAGTATAAAATGCAGTATATACATATGATATGAGTAATGTAAGATATGCAAACATTATTAAAGGGGCATTATTTAGAGTGCATTGAATAAGGTGACTAGTGATCCATTTATTAAAGTGGCCAGTGATTGGGTCTCATTGTAGGCAGCAGCCTCTCTGAGTTAGTGATTGCTGTTTAACAGTCTGATGGCCTTGAGATAGAAGCTGTTTTTCAGTCTCTCTGTCCCAGCTTTGATGCACCTGTACTGACCTCGCCTTCTGGATGGTAGCGGTGTGAACAGGCAGTGGCTCGGGTGGTTGTTGTCCTTGATGATCTTTTTGGCCTTCCTGTGACATCGGGTGGTGTAGGTGTCCTGGAGGGCAGGTAGTTTCCCCCCGGTGATGCGTTGTGCAACGCATCAAATGGCGTATCCCTGCAGAATGCTGTGGTAGCTATGCTGGTTAAATGTGCCTTGAATTCTAAATAAATCACAGACAGTGTCACCAGCAAAGCACCCGCACACCATAACACCTCCTCCTCCGTGCTTCACGGTGGGAAATACACATGCAGAGATCATCCGTTCTCACAAAGACACGGCTGTTGGAACCAAAAATCTCCAATTTGGACTCCAGACCAAAGGACAGATTTCCACCTGTCTAATGTCCATTGCTCGTGTTTCTTGGCCCAAGCAAGTCTCTTCTTCTTATTGGTGTCCTTTAGTAGTGGTTTCTTTGCAGCAATTCGACCATGAAGGCCTGATTCACAGAGTCTCCTCTGAACAGTTGATGTTGAGATCTGTTTGTTACTTGAACTCTATGAAGAATTTATTTGGACTGCAATTTCTGAGGCTGGTAACTCTAATTAATTTATCCTCTGCAGCAGAGGTAACTCTGGGTCTTCCTTTCCTGTGGTGGTCTTCATGAGAGCCAGTTTAATCATAGCGCTTGATGGTTTTTGCGACTGCACTTGAAGAAACTTTGATTGAAATGCATTCCAGGTGATTACCTCATGAAGATGGTTGAGAGAATGCCAAGAGTGTGCAAAGCTGTCATCAAGGCAAAGGGTGGCTATTTGAAGAATCTCAAATATAAAATATATTTTGATTTGTTTAACACTTTTTTGGTTACTACATGATTCCATATGTGTTATTTTATAGTTTTGATGTCTTCAGTATTATTCTACAATGTAAAAATAAAGAAAAAACTTTGAATGGGTAGGTGTTCTAAAACTTTTGACCGGTAGTGTAATTCACTGGGCCAGCACTTGACAGCAAACACCTTACTGAAATGTTGTCTGAAATCACAGTCTTTTCACCACACAGAAAGACCCTTCCAAGTTGTGGCCTCAAAAGGCAAGACTATTGTATACGTCACTAGTATCATTCATTAAATAAGATACCGTGATATAATAAAGGAAATCAAGTTGTGAACCACAACACACTGCAGGAATACCTGCAGTATCTTTATACAAAATGGCCTGACCCAATAATGAGACTGAAAAATGTGACATTTTGTGGTGGGATTATACTGTGACAATTACAGATACTGAAACAATTATTATCTGTGTGTCAGGTAATGAGAATCTTTATTCTTTGCTTTTCAGATAAATACCGGAACAGTGCTGCCCCACGTAAGAAGGTAAGTTGAGATAAAACAGTACAGTAAATCTCTAGAAATTAAATTATTGCTCTTGGTTTATAAATGTTGTTTATTTAACAATGTGAAATGTTTTGTTTTTTATACAATGTTAATGGCATTTACAGTAAATGTAGAATGGCAATAATTAGGCTTTCTGGTTGTTGTTGTTGCATCTAACAAACAGTAGGTGGCAGAACATCCACAATCTGAGGAAATCAGTGGTCTATTTTACATATCCTGGAGTAATATTCAAATGAAACATGTATTTATTAAATCCTATTATAATGAATGTTAAAGTGTTTGGTGCCTCCTCCTATTCCTCATCAGATCACTGAGGGGGCCATGACACACAAGGTGGACAAATCTCCCGTGCTAGGTGCCCCCACCTCCCTTCCTGCCCCGCCCCCTGGGCTCCAAGCCTCCCCAGATAACCCTCCCACCGTAGGGACCCCTCCTGCCACAGAGGGAGCCAGTGTGAAGGAGCCAGGGGCCCCGGTGGAAACAGAGACACAGGGGAAGAAAGAAGCACCAGGAGGGAGCACACATGTGAAGGAGGAATACGGCTACATCGTCACTAACCAAAGGTCTTCTAACGTTCATAAACACAGGAATGTTGGTGTAGGAGCGTCTGTCTGTCTACGTGTCGGTCTCAGAGTCTTTGACTGTACATGGCATGGCGTGTGTGTGTGTATATCTGTGTTTGTGATTTTGCTTGCATTTGTACTGTATATGTGTGTGTGTTTGTGCTTTTGCTTTTGCTTTTTTCTTCAGTGCTCTGTGTGTATGAATGTATGAGTGTGTCCGTGTGTATGAGTGTGTATGAGTTTGTATGAGTGTGTATGAGTGTGTCCGTGTGTATGAATGCATGTGTATTTCTCCGCAGTCCCCTCAGTCTGTACGACGGGGTGCGTCTGCTGGGGCTCCTGGCTGAGAGGATCCCACTCTCCACTGGCTCTTTCATCAACATCAGGTAGGCTATAGGCATAGAGGCCCACTGGCCGACTGGTCCAATGAGGAGAGATGACAGTTAGCTGCCTGCTAATTGATAATAAGCAGATGATAATTAGTTGGCTGGTTAAATCTGGCACATTTACAGAAATGTTAATAAATGTGCATCGTTCTGATTGTCAAATAAACGTATTAATGTAAAATTAAAGGATCAGGAGATCTCAGTGTAGAGGGGGCATCTCAGTGTAGAGGGGGCATCTCAGTGTAGAGGGGGCATCTCAGTGTAGAGGGGGCATCTCAGTGTAGAGGGGGCATCTCAGTGTAGAGGGGGCATCTCAGTGTAGAGGGGGCATCTCAGTGTAGAGGGGGCATCTCAGTGTAGAGGGGGCATCTCAGTGTAGATGGAGCATCTCAGTGTAGATGGAGCATCTCAGTGTAGATGGAGCATCTCAGTGTAGATGGAGCATCTCAGTGTAGAGGGGGCATCTCAGTGTAGAGGGGGCATCTCAGCTCAGGTACTTCTATGATCAACATCAACATGCTCCATTCCCTCTCCCGGGTGGCTCAGTGGTCTAAGGCACTGCATCGCAGTGCTAGCTGTGCCACCAGAGATTCTGGGTTCGAGTCCAGGCTCTGTCGCAGCCGGCCGCAACCGGGAGGGTCATCCGGGTTAGGGAGGGTTTGGCCGGCAGGGATATCCTTGTCTCACTAGCGACTCCTGTGGCGGGCTGGGCGCAGTGCGCGCTAAACTGGTGGCCAGGTGCACGGTGTTTCCTCCGACACATTGGTGCGGCTGGCTTCCGGTTTGGATGTGCATTGTGTCAAGAAGCAGTGCGGCTTGGTTGGGTTGTGTTTCGGAGGACGCATGGCTCTCGACCTTCGCCTCTCCCGAGTCCGTACAGGAGTTGCAGCGATGAGACAAGACTGTAACTACTACCAATTGGATACCACGAAATTGGGGAGAAAAAAGGGATTAAAAAAACAAAAAAACATGCTCCATTCCTCTACTGCTTGACCGCTGAGCTCAAACTCGGGTGTGGCGACGAGGTGGAGCTCCCTCTGTGGCCTTTTCTCATTTGGGCAAAAGTCTGTCCTACACCCTCTCTACTCTGCCCTCTCTCCTACACCCTCTCTACTCCGTCCTCTCTCCTACACCCTCTCTACTCCGTCCTCTCTCCTACACCCTCTCACCTCCGTCCTCTCTACTCCGTCCTCTCTCCTACACCCTCTCTCCTCCGTCCTCTCTCCTACACCCTCTCTACTCTGTCCTCTCTCCTCCGTCCTCTCTCCTCCGTCCTCTCTCCTACACCCTCTCTCCTCCGTCCTCCGTCCTCTCTCCTACACCCTCTCTCCTCCGTCCTCTCTCCTACACCCTCTCTACTCCGTCCTCTCTCCTACACCCTCTCTACTCCATTCTCTCTAACACCCTCTCTCCTCCGTCCTCTCTTCTACACCCTCTCTCCTCCGTCCTCTCTCCTACACCCTCTCTACTCCGTCCTCTCCTCCGTCCTCTCTCCTCCGTCCTCTCTCCTACACCCTCTCTCCTCCGTTCTCTCTCCTACACCCTCTCTCCTCCGTCCTCTCTCCTACACCTTCTCTCCTCCGTCCTCTCTCCTACACCCTCTCTACTCCGTCCTCACTCCTACACCCTCTCTCCTCCGCCCTCTCTCTTACACCCTCTCTACTCCGTCCTCTCTCCTACACCCTCTCTCCTCCGTCCTCTCTCCTACACCCTCTCTACTCCGTCCTCTCTCCTACACCCTCTCTCCTCCGTCCTCTCTCCTACACCCTCTCTACTCCGTCCTCACTCCTACAGCCTCTCTCCTCCGCCCTCTCTCCTACACCCTCTCTCCTCCGTCCTCTCTCCTACACCCTCTCTACTCCGTCCTCTCTCTGACACCCTCTCTACTCCGTCCTCTCACCTCTGTGACCCGGAAACCTATGAGTGGTTGAGGAAATGTAAATTAATTAATAGTTGAATGGAAGAGTCCTCCCCTCCTCGATAGCCACCTTTCATCGAGGATAATCCTTTGGATCCTACCTGAGTCCTTTGTGGAAAAGTTTGGAAATCTGCCACAACCCTTTTGAATCAGCTTTTGTTTTGGCGGAGGAGAAAACCATGCACATGTTTAAGAACAAAATGCTACTCATCGTTTTATCTATAACACGTCTTGCACAACTAACTTAGTTTGTTTTTATCTCTTTACACATGTATTTTGGGATCCACCCTGTAAACGTCATTAGCGAGTGGAGAAGGAGAGTCTCATTTCATTCAAGCGCATTTTCATCCGCGTTGCTTCTCCTCGATCACCTTTGACCTTTTTCAAAAGGAGGTGAGGCAGAACGGAGGAGAGAGGACGTAGGAGTTGAGGAAATCAGAACTAGAGGAAGGACTAAAAACAAACAAAATATAACTATTGTAAAATAGATTGTGTCTGTAAAATGTGTATAATATGTATAAACTGAAGGTAGAAGCCTACGTGTTATTGTTTATTAGTTTACTCCAATTGGGAGAGGGGTGGTAGGGTTTGTGGGGAATAATAAAGGTATATTCTAAAACAAAAGTGTGTATATGTATGTATGTACAGTTGAAGTCAGAAGTTTACATACCCCTTAGCCAAATACGTTTAAATTCGGTTTTTCCCAATTCCTGACATGTAATCCTAGTAAAAATTCCCTGTCTTGGGTCAGGTAGGATCACAACTTTATTTTAAGAATGTGAAATGTCAGAATAATAGTAGAGAGGATGATTTATTTCTGATTTTATTTCTTTCATCACACTCCCAGTGGGTCAGAAGTTTACAGACACTCAATTAGTATTTGATAGCATTGCCTTTGAATTGTTTAACTTGGGTCAAACATTTCGGGTAGCCTTCCACAAGCTTCCCACAATAAGTTGAGGGAATTTTGGCCCATTCCTACTGACAGAGCTGGTGTAACTGAGTCAGGTTTGTAGGCCTCCTTGCTCGCACACACGTTTTCCAGTTCTGCCCACAAATTTTCGATTGTATTGAGGTCAGGGCTTTGTGATGGCCACTCCAATACTTTGACTTTGTTGTCCTTGAGCAATTTTGCCACAACTTTGGAAGTATGCTTGGGGTCATTATCCATTTGGAAGACCCATTTGCAACCAAGCTTTAACTTCTTGACTGATGTCTTGAGATGTTGCTTCAATATATCCACATCATTTTCTTCCTCATGATGCCATCTATTTTGTGAAGTGCACCAGTCCCTCCTGCAGCAAAGCACCCCCACAACATGATGCTGCCACCCCCGTGCTTCACGGTTGGGATGGTGTTCTTCGGCTTGCAAGCCTCCCCCTTTTTCCTCCAAACATAACAATGGTCATTATGGCCAAACAGTTTTATTTTTGTTTCATCAGACCAGAGGATATTTCTCCAAAATGTACGATCTTTGTCCCCATGTGCAGTTGCAAACCGTAGTCTGGCTTTTTTATGGCGGCTTTGGAGCAGTGGCTTCTTCCTTGCTGAGTGGCCTTTCAGGTTATGTCGATATAGGACTCGTTTTGCTGTGGATATAGATACTTTTGTACCTGTTTCCTCCAGCATCTTCACAAAGTCCGTTGCTGTTGTTCTGGGATTGATTTGCACTTTTCGCACCAAAGTACGTGCATCTCTAGGAGACAGAACGCGTCTCCTTCCTGAGTGGTATGATGGCTGCGTGATCCCATGGTGTTTATACTTGCGTACTATTGTTTGTACAGACGAGCGTGGTACCTTCAGGCGTTTGGAAATTGCTCTCAAGGATAAACCAGACTTGTGGAGGTCTACAATTTTTTTCTGAGGTCTTGGCTGATTTCTTTTGATTTTCCCATAATGTCAAGCAAAGAGGCACTGAGTTTGAAGGTAGGCCTTGAAATACATCCACAGGTACACCTCCAATTGACTCAAATTATGTCAATTAGCCTATAAGAAGCTTCTAAAGCCATGACATCATTTTCTGGAATTTTTCAAGCTATTTAAAGGCACAGTCAACTTAGTGTATGTAAACTTCTGACCCACTGGAATTGTGATACAGTGAACTATAAGTGAAATAATCTGTCTGTAAACAATTGTTGGAAAAATGACTTGTGTCATGCACAAAGTAGATGTCCTAACCGACATGCCAAAACTATAGTTTGTTAACAATAAATTTGTGGAGTGGTTGAAAAACAAGTTTTAATGACTCCAACCTAAGTGTATGTAACTTCAGACTTTAACTGTACTGTATGTATCTATGTGTATATGTATGAATGTTTATATGTATGTATGTATGTATGTATGTATGTATGTATGTATGTATGTATGTATGTATGTATGTATGTATGTATGTATGTATGTATGTATGTATGTATGTGTGTGTGTGTGTGTGTGTGTGTGTGTGTGTGTGTGTGTGTGTGTGTGTGTGTGTGTGTGTGTGTGTGTATTTATTTATGTATGTATGTATGTATGTCTATGGATATATATATATTTACCCCCCAAAATATATGGGGGATTGGAAATGATGCAGACAATTACATTGATGGAAGCAACAATCTATCCGCAATATTAAAGTTGGTCCACCCCCTAAGAAAAAAATAATAAGAAAAAAATAAAGTGGTAGGGGTAGTCATTGTTGGGGCTTATTCACACCCAAAATAAAGTCCCCCCCCACCCCCCAGTCCTCCTGCTCCTACCACCATCCCACCACCCGTCTCTCTCTCCCGGCCCCAGCTATATCAATCAATAGTTTGATGGAATGTTCCTGTCTGTCTCTCTACAGTGTGGTGGGGCCTGCCCTGACATTCCGTGTCCGGCCCAACAGCCAGAACCTGAGTGCTGAAGACGTGGCAGAGAAAGCCGGTAAGTGGACCTGTTACTGGGGTCAGACGGGGTCATATTGACCCAATGTCCCGCTGCTCTGTGTAAACCACCAGGACAATATCTACACACACACACACACACACACACACACACACACACACACACACACACACACACAACTTGGACAAAAAGTGAGATAGGGGTATAGAAGGGATTTTGAGCCACTCTGGTGTTTTTTTTTATATATAATAGCAAGAATAATACTTTTTTGCAAGATGGCAACTATTTGATTTTGTTTTATAATTTACTCAGTTGCAGAGAAGAACTTTCTGGAGTCTGAAACTGCTCTGAAGATCCTGCAGACAGGTGTCGGTGAGGTAAGAGCATGTTATGCTGCATTTAGTGTGTGTGTGTGCGAGAGACGGGGGTCTCTTTGCATTAGAATCTATTGGCATTCATCATCAATATTCTGTGCGTCCTTTTGTGCATTTTCACAGTCAAACTCTTTTCCCCGGCCTGAAATACCAAATGGCTGAAATCCTTTGATATGACAAACGTATTTTGCGGTCGAACGAAACGTGCGCGCTCCCGAAAGACACAAGACTGTCTCTTTAATTCATATTGGTCACGCGCACCACACCTCTCTTGGTCGTCTCAAATCGTCCCTGGGCCTGAGCTAGTAGGTCACACTGCCGCCAAAATTCAATCAAATGATGCGCTATTCTCCACTTTATAAACGCATTATGGAAAGCAAGAGACAGATCTTATTTTCTTTTGTGCGCTATCAAAGTCAAGTCGTCTTTCTTTCACCGAAGGTGGATGTTGGGTGAGTGTCGCTTATATTTAGCCTACTAATAGGCATTTGAATGGTAGATTTGTCTAGAGTTATTCGTTATTATGGGCCCAAGTCGCGAATTGTATTTCTTATAGGCCTAATTTGATTCTATAATAGTTATATTTAGTTCCACTTCAAATATGTCTACAATTTAGTTGCCATTTGTAAATTGCTTACGCATTAATGTTATCGGTTAGTTTAGACTTTTTCATCAGATTCTGCCGGCATAGCGCACGCACATCTACGAGATGCCCAGCCCGCGTGGTGTTTGTGGTATTGTCGCATGATTCGTTGTCAAAGATTATGATTTGGTTTATCTGGGTATTTAATCATAATGAAGATTTTAACAACATATTCAAGAACGTATAGCAAATAACACTTATTGAATTTAATCTGTTTGAGGACACGTCTATCAATATTCTAACATTTAAGGGAACCTATATCAGGTTACAGTAATTAGTGTTGGTGCACATTGTAACTTTATCTTGTTTGCATTTTGTATAATATCACGTTGGCAATCTCTCCTCTCTCTTGAATTATAGGAATACTGCAATAATGTCCGTTAGATCTGAAAGTCTGAAATTGTGCATACACACACACATGTACCAGTGTGTGTAATCTAAGTTTAAAACCCTTTAATTCTAGTTGTCAATTCCATTTTTATTTTGTGAAGAAAAAAAAGTTAGGCCTTATGTTTGCATCACTCACAATAGTGATGAATGAAGTTGTATATCGCTTTTGGCAACAACAAACTGAGTGAAGACACTTCCCATAGTGACAGAAGTCAATGTCTGCAGTAATGGAATGATCTGGAGTCTATCTACTGTACTCATCACGTTACTCATCACGTTACTGTACTCATCACGTTACTCTATTGAATCACACTCTTGGTCTCTCTGTTGTCTTCAATCTAAACTGCAATCTCTCGGTCTCTCTGTTGCCTTAAATCAATCAGTCTCTTCCTCCCTTCCCTCTCTTCTTCCCTCCCTCCCCTCCTACACCCATCCCTCTCTTCTTCCCTCCCTCCCCTCCTACACCCATCGCCCCTTTCCTCCGACTCTCCTACACCCACACCTCACCCCTGCATCCCCTGATGTCAGTTAGGTAAATTCACCTCATGTCCGGAGAGAGATCTTAATACTCGTCTCCAGAAACGGGTCATTCGGTTCTTCCCCTTTCTGTTTTCTTCCCCTTTCCCCCTTTTCTCTCCCATCTCTCATCTTCGGGCCCCTTTAGACTATCAGACTATCATATTCGGGCCCCCCCCCAATGTCTGACTATAGCTCCACCCCCTCACCTGACTATAGCTCCACCCCCTCACCCCAATGTCTGACTATAGCTCCACCCCCTCATCCCAATGTCTGACTATAGCTCCACCCCCTCACCCCAATGTCTGACTATAGCTACACCCCCACCCCAATGTCTCAGACTATAGCACCCCCCCTACCCCAATGTCTCAGACTATAGCTCCACCCCCTTACCCCAATGTCTCAGACTATAGCTCCACCCCAATGTCTGACTATAGCTACACCCCCCTACCCCAATGTCTCAGACTATAGCACCCCCCTACCCCAATGTCTCAGACTATAGCTCCAACCCCCAAATCCTTCAGCACATTCCTGGGGCCTCTGAAGAGGAAAGAGAGGTCAGGAGGGCAGGAGAGGCAACCGTGGCAACCAGGGAGGAGAAGGAGAGATGAAAGAGAATAAATGATTGGGGGTCAGGCTGCAACAGTACTTGTGTTGCATTCAGTGGGGTACAATGTAGAAAAACGTTTCGCAACGTGAATATCTCTGTTCTGATTGGACGTTTCACTCTGTTTCAAAACATTTTCACCCTAATAAACACCACCCAGGTTTTCTCTCATCCACTTCCTCAATAATAATAACTTTGATCAATTCTTCTGTTGCGGGACATTAGTGGGGCTCTAAAGAACCAGAGTCTCATCCTTCCACTAATGGATAAACACTCTTTCAAAAACTATTTTATTGGCTCATCAGTGAGATATTCAGCTAAAAATGTTGTTTTCCTTCTCTCTTTCTGTCTCTGTCACCTCCCCTCTCGACAGAGAACTGATGGGCGGGGCTTACCTCAGGCCACCCGGGTCCGAGATGGCTCCCGTTGGGTGTTCATGACCATGGTGGGCGTGGCCTGTGTTGGCGGGATCCTGGTGGCGACAATGACCATCGTCTGCCTGCGTCGCCATACCAACCGCCTGGCGTCTGAGAAGCTAGGCCTGGGGCCAGAGGGAGGCAGCGTTACACACCAGGAGTACCAGGTAGGTGCACACACACACACACACACACACACACACATAGGTAAGTAGGCCCAGCCGTCAACTGACACCTCAGTCATGCAGGACCAAGTCAAGTGGGAGTACTGTAGACTATAGATAGACAGCACATTGCTCGATGAGATATGATTGACAAACCAATTTCCCCTCGGGGATCAATAAAGTATTTATCTTACATGGGTTTGTCCAGCCGCTATATCTTAGTTTTCTTATGTCTCCCTCTCTTCACCAATGTCAACACAGTGTAATACTCCCTAAAAAGACAACTCACAAACAGTCCAACATGAACACATTCACTCTTTAGTTTTCAACCTGTACAAGCAGGTCTCACTAGTCTGAGACATGAGATGTATTGAAAGAGACCTGTGCATGCTGCAGACCCCAACTTCCCAGGGCTACCAGTGTGACTGTATCCACGGGACATTGATCCCTGATTTAGTAATACATTGTGTCCATAGAAAGCCCATTGACTGTCATGGTCCCCTTCTCCTTCTGTCAGGACCTGTGTCGTCAGCACATGGGATCCAGGGGACTCTTCGAGCGTCAGGAGGGGGCAGGAGCTGCGGGGGGTGGTGGGGGTGCTAGTGGAGGAGGAGGAGGAGGTGGTGGAGGAGGAGGAGGAATGGACACGTCTAGGGTGAGCAGTGTGTCGTCCCAGTTCAGCGACGCGCCCCAGCCCAGTGACGCGCCCCAGCCCAGCCCGAGCTCCCACAGCAGCACCTCTTCCTGGTGCGAGGAACCAGCGCAGACCAACATGGACATCTCCACCGGTCACATGATCCTGGTCAGTGTCACTCTGAACATTTACTCTATGCATTCATTAATTTATTCCTACTCCGCCTCAGATCTCTCTACCGCTGTTCTGACTAAACCTGGGTTCAAATAGTATTTGTTTTCCATCAAATACTTTTGCTGCGCTTGATCGAACTTGCCTAACTTTTTTCTGCAGTGGAACCAATGGACTAGTCCCAAAAGTGTAAATCTTACCCACCTGGCACTGCAGGCAGGCTCAATCAAACCCTAAAAATATTTGAAATAAAACAAATACTATTTGAATCCAGGTCTGGTACTGACAATTAAATACACATTAACCATCAGACTCTAAAAGACAGATTCATCCAGTTGAAGTCATTGACAGAGGAAAAGTGTAGTGTATTATATAAGTAAGAGTCACCCTAGTACTGAGAGCCTCCTCTGTCCTCCTAACTCACAGGCTTACATGGAGGACCACCTGAAGAACAAGGACCGTCTGCTGAAGGAGTGGGAGGCCCTGTGTTCCTACCAGGCTGAACCCAGCACCATGTCTGTGGCGCAGAGTGACACCAACCTGAAGAAGAACCGCTGCCCTGACTCTGTGCCCTGTAAGTTCTTCTTCTTCCCCTCATCCTTCTTTCTTCTTCCCTCCTTTCTTCCACATCTCCTCCTTGATTTAATTTCCCTTTGTATTTTCTTGGGTGATTTTTGTTGAACAGAAAGTGATAGCCTGGGTCCCAGAGCTGTTTGGGCTGTTTTGCTCCTTGTCAATCTCTCACCAAACATTTCATGTCAACAGATCTGAGACCAGGCTAGGAAAGTGGACGGACAGGAAAGTTAGGAGGAGATCTAGTCAAAATGACAGTGGGTCAGATTAAACGCACACAGACTGTATGCTGAGGGTGACCGGCGGCACCACCAGCTAGACCACCCAGGTGGCCTGGCCTCTATGATTCTAGGTTAAACCACCCAGGCGGTCTCCTTGATTCTAGGTTAAACCACCCAGGCGGCCTCCGTGATTCTAGGTTAAACCACCCAGGCGGCCTCCGTGATTCTAGGTTAAACCACCCAGGCGGCCTCCGTGATTCTAGGTTAAACCACCCAGGCGGCCTCCGTGATTCTAGGTTAAACCACCCAGGCGGCCTCCGTGATTCTAGGTTAAACCACCCAGGCGGCCTCCGTGATTCTAGGTTAAACCACCCAGGCGGCCTCCGTGATTCTAGGTTAAACCACCCAGGCGGCCTCCGTGATTCTAGGTTAAACCACCCAGGCGGCCTCCGTGATTCTAGGTTAAACCACCCAGGTGGCCTCTGTGATTCTAGGTTAAACCACCCAGGCGGCCTCCGTGATTCTAGGTTAAACCACCCAGGCGGCCTCCGTGATTCTAGGTTAAACCACCCAGGCGGCCTCTGTGATTCTAGGTTAAACCACCCAGGTGGCCTCCGTGATTCTTGGTTAAACCACCCAGGTGACCCCCGTGATTCTAGGTTAAACCACCCAGGCGGCCTCCGTGATTCTAGGTTAAACCACCCAGGCGGCCTCCGTGATTCTAGGTTAAACCACCCAGGCGGCCTCCGTGATTCTAGGTTAAACCACCCAGGTGGTCTCTGTGATTCTAGGTTAAACCACCCAGGTGGCCTCTGTGATTCTAGGTTAAACCACCCAGGTGGCCTCTGTGATTCTAGGTTAAACCACCCAGGTGGCCTCCGTGATTCTTGGTTAAACCACCCAGGTGACCCCCATGATTCTAGGTTAAACCACCCAGGTCGCCTCCATGATTCTTGGTTAAACCACCCAGGTGACCTCCATGATTCTTGGTTAAAACACCCAGGTGACCTCCATGATTCTAGGTTAAACCTTTCAGGTGGCCTCCATGATTCTAGGTTTGTGTGTTGTGTCTTTGCTCTGCAGATGATCACTCCAGGGTGAAGATGAAGGCGGAGAACAACCCCTCCAGGACCGACTACATCAACGCCAGCACCATAGTAAGAAGTAATCCTGATCCCCGTCACCATGGTACCTGTCAAGTTAACTCAGATCCATCCCAGTGAGCAAAATTGGTTGAAAGACATCTTTTTAACGTCTTTGCAACCAAAAATATGTATTTTCAACGTCTTGTGCTCATAGGGATAGATCCCCACCCAAAGCCTTCTCTATATATCACTCTGATCTGTATTAGAAAATGGCCTCAGGGTAGAAGTGCTGATCTAGAATCCATATGATCTGTCATTATGATCTAAAAGACTGATCCTTTATCAGGACTCCTACTCTGATACTCTTTTTGAATATGGCCCTGGTCCCACCTATGGCCCTGTAGCCGTCTCCGACACCAACCCTCCATTGATCAAACTGGAACACTAGTCGTGGAATCTCTCCCATGATGCTTCCCAAATGGTACTCTGTCCCCTACCCAGTGCACTACTTATGACCAGAGTGCTATGAGCCCTGCTCAAAAGAAGTGCACTATATAGGGAATAGGGTGCCATTTGGGAAGCAGATCCACTCACCCGCCCCGTAAATGCCACTGGTCAGTGAATGGAGCCGTCGCCACGGTGACCACCAGTGTCCATAGTGTCCTCTATTGTGGACGCCAGGAGGTGACCCATGATGATCTTTCCACTGTGACCCCTAGATCGAGCATGACCCCCGGATGCCAACGTACATCGCCACCCAAGGACCCCTGTCTCACACCATCTCCGACTTCTGGCAGGTCAGTCACTCCGGATGAGTATTCATGTGTGTAATATGAATACAATTCAAATGCAAAACTTTATTGTCCCTTTAGGGAAATGCCAATTTGTTGTTGCTGCTTCTGCTTTAATCTAAATGTTTTAAGAATGTACCTTAACTTGAACCATATGTGTACAAACATTTGTTCACATAAATCAACACTCAACATATGCCAATGTGATGATGAAAG
Source organism: Salvelinus namaycush (assembly GCF_016432855.1). Classification (NCBI taxonomy): domain Eukaryota; kingdom Metazoa; phylum Chordata; class Actinopteri; order Salmoniformes; family Salmonidae; genus Salvelinus; species Salvelinus namaycush. Next base: position 84,955 of record NW_024061567.1, read on the forward strand.
AAGATTACATTATGGACTACACTATGATGTTTTTGGTCTCCAAGCTCTATGTTTACATGTTCTAGTGTGTGTGTGTGTGTGTGTGTGTGATGGTGTTCCTCTATAGATGGTTTGGGAGAATGGCTGCACGGTGATAGTGATGATGACAGCCCTGGTTGAGGACGGAGAGAAACAGTGTGATCGCTACTGGCCTGACGAGGGATCCTCCCTCTACCACATCTATGAGGTGTGTGTGTTTGACTCGGTGTGTGTGTGTCTGTCTGTCCTGATCTGTAACAATAGTCTGTGTGTCCATCAGGTGAACCTGGTTTCGGAGCACATCTGGTGCAATGACTTCCTGGTTCGTAGTTTCTACCTGAAGAACGTCCAGACCCAGGAGACCCGCACACTCACCCAGTTCCACTTCCTCAGCTGGCCTGCCCAGGGCATCCCCACCTCCACACGCACCCTACTGGACTTCCGCAGGTACCGCATGGACATTGAACGCAGGGTTGTGTTTACTAGGCACGTAACAGGGGGAAAAATGGACTGAAACAGGGAGTAACTACTGCTCATTTTCGTTTTCCGTTTGAAAAACACTTTAAAATATTGCATGCTATAATGAACACAACCCAGATTTACAGGACAACAGAATGCTTGACATTTTGAGGTTTGGAAGGGATTTTATTATATGATACATCCTATGGTTTTGCCAGACCATACTCCTACCTTGTTTGGTCTCAAATTCCTTTGTCACTCGTCAACAGTGTCAGTTTCACAGACCTTTCTCTGTCCACAACTCCTATATAATCCTGAATCCATTTTACTCATCTGATCCCTACTAGATGATGGGATGACCAAAACATATAAAACGCATGTCATTTCACTCATCCATCCTGCTCTTTCCTTTTACCCTCTCTGTCTCGCGCTGTCTCTCTGTGTGTGTTGTCTTTACTTAATTAGCCTTTCTCTTTCCCTTTCAATCCCTCCTCACATCTCTCCCTTGGACACTCCCTCTGTCCCTCCTCTTCTTTGCTCTCACACATCTATCTTGCGATGGAGGTCAGCGGGCTCATGATATTTTACATATCTGTCCGTGTCATCTTTGTGATTTGCAGCTAGTAGTCTGGGTCCAGTTGCATAGTCACAAAAATGATCATGGACAGGTGTGGCTGCAGCAGGAGGTCCATCGCCTAACCCCTTTGCTCCCTCGTCTCTCTCCCTTTTTTATACTCTCTCTGTCTACATTTCTCTCACCCTTTTGACTCTCCTCCTCATCACTATGCTGCGAACGCTCCTCTTTATCTAGAAGTTATTTTCATCCTATAATGATTGTTAAACTGGAGTGGAGCTTCAAACAGGGCTGTTTTCCTCCATATTGAATACACACTGACTGCTTGTTTAGAACCGCTAGGCTGCGTTCCAGTGTGACTATATTGCTGCCAGATCTCCTAATGCTTGCATAGGTCTTTTAAAAAAGATCAGCGAGCCACATCGTATGATTACGCAGTCTGATGCCCAACTGCACAGTCGGATGACGTGGCACGCAACCATTGGTTGATGCAATGCAACATCTGCAATGTAAACGGCCTGGAATGCGACTTTTACATTTTTTATTAATTAGGACACGGCTGCAATCGAGCTAGGATTTGTGTTGTTGTCCTCATTTTAGCTTAACTGACGTTTGTATGACTTGCCATTTGTCAAGCATGATCAATATATATGTTCTCCATCAGTGTTCACTATTAATTCAGTTTTCACTTATATTTGATTTCCCCCTCTCTGCATCTCCACAGAAAGGTGAATAAGTGCTACAGAGGCAGATCTTGTCCGATCATTGTACACTGCAGGTAAACCAACGTTTGCAATACCACTTTTGTCCACATGGTGACAGAACCTCGCCATTCTCTTTCAGATGCTGCTTGGTTCAGGTGTTGTCGGAGAGAGTGGAAATGTAGCACTGATGTTCCACTATATTGACCCAGATGCTCCATTGGCCGCCCTAACAATGAAAATAAATGTCTTAAAAAATGGAAGACAGTCGGGACGAGGCAAGACAGGTGGGACCCTTCTGACAGTAGCGGTTCTGGGGGGGGGGGGGGGGTGTCAGTGCCCCTGTGACAACAATTTTGGACCCCCTTGTGGCCCCCCTAAATGTGGAGTATGAAATCATTTTTACATAGCAAAAATTAGTTCTCTTCTTTTTTTACATCCGTTATTAGACAGTGGCAATGATGATTATGAACACGGTCTTTTGCCTGCTAATGCCTGCAATGCAGTGAAGAAAACAATATGACAACAATAACGTCTAATGTAACTGGCCCCTCTAACAGTACAACTGGCCCCAGCTTGGCCCCCGCCACTGCCTTCTGACCCGTGTGGCTCAGTTGGTAGAGTGTGGGTCTTGCAACTCCAGGGTTACAAAAAAAGTATGCACTCACAGCTGTAAATCGGTCTGGATAATAGTGTCTGCTAAATGACTAACATGTAAAAATGTAATTCTACCCAATGAACAACCGCAATGGTATTTGCTAGCTGGGATCCTTGAGACGTCCCTATCCCGTTGAATTGTAAAACGGTTAAAGATCCCACATAGCACAGGCACAACTTCGATAAAAAGTTGCCTGGAGGTCACGTGTTCTACTTATATCAATACACGCGCAACAACCTAAGAATTACAAAACTTATATTCGATCAAATAAACCTCACGTAGCAAATAAACCATTACATTTTTGTTAACCAAATTCGACATTCATTGACCGCCATACAAAAACTCCTTGCTTGGTGAGCGGGAAAAAAATGAAATAACGCCACCTGCTGGGGAGCAGAGATTTTGGGCCGAGTTATCCTTCTCACTTCGCCTCTTCCTCTCTGAATGCACTCCATTATCTATGGTGGTGTTATGACTAAATAATGCATGCTATATAGATTAGATTGGCGTTTATTGTCCAACGAGAGAATTTTTAGCACAGCTTGCACATTACATACACAAAACACAGCAGGAAACAAACAACCAGAGGGGGCTGGTAGGAGGAGCTATAGGAGGACGGGCTCATTGTAATGGCTAGAATGGAATCAATGGAACAGTACCAAACATATGGAAATAACGTGTTTGACTCCGTTCCATTGATTCCATTCCAGCCATTTACAATGAGCCCGTCCTCCTATAGCTCCTCCCACCAGCCTCCTCAGCAAACAACAGTTGTAAATTGATATGTTTATTGTTCAGTCAGTGGTTTGGTCTATTATTAATGTTAAGATGTTCATGTTTTCCTACACAGTGATGGTACAGGCCGGACTGGCACCTACATCCTGATTGACATGGTTCTGAACCGCATGGCCAAGGGTAAGCATATTAGACTGTCCATTTCCGTGTATGTAAATGTATATGTGACTTTGGTATAGGAGTGTTTTCTGCATGCATTTTTGGCTTAAAATTGAAGTTTTATTTCAGGAGTGAAGGAGATTGACATTGCTGCTACCCTGGAACACGTCCGTGACCAGAGACCAGGGATGGTGCGCACCAAGGTACTGTCATAAACACAACCTTGTGTATGTACAGTATATCATCTATGGTGGATAAATTCCCAAACATGACATGCATTGCGTCATCAGACCATAACGCACATCTACAATTGAAGGTTGGACTATAACCTATCTATTCACTGTTCAATTTAAATCACATAATGATCATTTTCCCTACAGGAGCAGTTTGAGTTTGCCCTGACCGCTGTGGCGGAGGAGGTGAATGCCATCCTGAAAGCCCTGCCCCAGTGAAACCAACTTGATCCAGAACTGCCTACCTGCCTGTACCACAGACCCCCCCCCCCCACTCAATGATCCTTCCCTTGCGCCATGGAATTATATCTTCAATCATCAACTGTGTCTTACCTCCCCTTTTCTCTACAATATGGTGTAGATTGACCAAGCTGTTCTTTGTGCTTTCTCTCCTGTTTGAATGATGCCTTCGATTTCTTGCTATTCTCTTTGGTGGTGGTGATGAGGAAGAGGGTGTTTCTGTCATCTTCTATACGTGTCCTCTGACAGAGTCCCCTTGTGAACGGGTTCCAGGTTATTGGGGTGAGCTGAGATGGCTTATTGTTCTCTCAAAGGTAGATAAAAATCATAATAATTTAACGTTTTACATCAAAGAACTATGTCCTTTTCAGAGAGTGTCATTACAAAGGTTTCGGCTCTGGTTGGTGATTGAGGATGGATGTGAGTCAAGAAGGGTTCCCAGCTGTCACTCTCCGATTCTCCCTGCTCCTCAGAGTGTATTTGTTTACAATTTATCCAAATCTCAAACCCTGCTCATTCACATTCCATGTTCTCGTGTTTTACTAACTCTCTGGGAAAAATGACTAACCCTTACTTCCCTCTTCTCTTCCTGTGCCATATAGATTGTTGTAAATGATATGTTCAATTATTGTTGTTTACCTCAAGCAAACCAGAAAAAATAAACAAAAAATGTTAAAATATGAAAAATGCCTATTTTGTAACTTTGTGTGGTAACTAATAAACGTTGATGTGTGTGTTGCAAATGCCTAATATACTGAGTGCTGTTTTCTCTGATATTTTTTTTCGATGTTTACTTATTTATTGTGCAGGTTTTCATTTTTTTGGGGTCATTTGGACATTCAAAACCTACCAATCACAATCGTTCAAGGGGTCAAATTGGTTTTCAAACATGCACGTGTCGTATGTGCCATGCAAACAGACTGACGTCTCCTATCACGAGGCTGGCACCTGCCAACGAGAGCTAGTGTGAGGTAAGGTTTCATCCCAATATGCTGACAAAGTCATCCAATCCAAGTGTTATGAACATTAATAACGTTACAGTAATATAAATGTGCTTTCAACCACGAAGTCCTTTTGATTCAATTTAAAATAATGTTTTGGCCAGCCATGAAGGCATATCGCGCGCCAGAGAGCAGTTAGCTAGAAGAGCTAGCTAACTTCAGGCATAGCATCCCCTTCATACAGAAAGAATTAGCGAAAATGTGTATTGTCTCCTGACGAATTTCATGGTAGTCGTATTCTCCTTTAGTGAAAAAAACAATGCAGCTCACTATTTTATTGCCCAGTCTAGTTTACGTTCGACTATAATCTGATAGCAAGAGGTGGGGAAACTAGCTCCGGCTCGGAAAACGGTTTTGAGCGGTCATCCAACTCGTAATTCCAAATCGGGCATCTTTCTTGAACTCTGTCCTGGAGATCACTGACGTCATGATTTGAACTCGTTTTTGTACGGAGTTCCCAATGCCTCGTTCAAAACAACTGGGAACTCTGGAAAATACGAGGTCAAATCATGACGTCAGTTATATTTAGGGCGGCAAGTCGGAGCTCCAGAAAGAGTACCCAAGTTCGATTTTCCCCAGTCGGAGCTCGTTTTTTCCCCTTGTTCCCAGTTGTTTTGAACGCCCTGACGTCGGATGTCAGAGAGTTCCCAGTTGTCATGAAAGCACTATTAGAAAATGTGTAGAGTGTATGTCATAAGGTAGATAATCACAGAAACCGCGAAAACAATGAGTTATTGTTTTCTCTTATATATGCCTATACTTTAAGTCCTCTTATTGATACTGGGTTTGGTAGACAGCAATATTTTGACTTTGAGGGTCTAACAAAGTGGGATTTAACAACAGGATGCAGGATAACCATCACTTCAATCAACCATTGAAGGGAAAGGCTATTTACATTTAGGCCCTAATGCATGTTTAATCTCTTCATTGCTAGCAAGGCAGTGAAGAGCTCAGTAAGAGGATTGGGTTGTTTTTCAAAGTGGAGATTGTTTACCAATGAAAGTGAATTCCATAAATTTCCAGCATACAGTATTATAACTTGAGTGCATTTTGATGTACAGGATCTGTACTATAGGATGCAGTAGCAGTTGTATGGTCAGAAAACATCTGGAGAGATTGCGGAGAGCGAGAGGGTTAATGTTTGATCAAATCTGGTTCAGTAAACCTCTCTAAATGTCTGACTTGTAAGTTTTGCAGCTCCGTATAGCTTGGCCTACCACCTACTTTAGAAACTGCTCACTTTAAAATGTCCTACAGTTGTATGATGAATCTTTTTCTCAGCTTGACACATCATCTCACGCCTCGATCGCACCGACAGCGTCATTGTATTGGTTGGTACACCAGAAGTACATTAATTTCCAATGGAACACTGCGTTTGCCTTGCAGCATTGCGTTGCAGAGGCAGTTGCAGTGCCTTCTGTGTTGTGCATATGTTGAATTTATTGAACATATGCTTTAAACTGTATATGTAGACGGCTTGACAGAAATGGTAGCAGAAGGGGAATGTAGAACTTTTGTTGCACACATCCAAATGATGCTGCATATTATTTAGCAAAATTACGCTGTCGTTGTGCTCAACGTGTCAGATATATCTGCTACTTCATGTTGACATACCAAGAGATTTCATCCAATAAACACAAGACACTCATTTTATTTTCATATTTTATTTAAAATGGCTGATGTGAGGCAGGAAGGTTCTTCTTGTAGCTGGGTGGAATGTGCTTACTCTATGGAATGATTTCCAATATTAGTCCGTTAAACCCTTTTTGTTGTTTTTTTACTACTTGCACTATCCGGGACTGGTAGACTATATTAATGGAACATCAGCAGATCAGGAGCTACACCCTTTAGTACTCCTCTCCTTCTTCATCTTCTTCTCCGATGCTGTCAGTACCCACCTCTTCATAATCCTTCTCCAGGGCTGCCATGTCTTCTCTGGCCTCTGAGAACTCTCCCTCCTCCATGCCCTCTCCCACATACCAGTGCACAAAGGCTCTCTTGGCGTACATCAGGTCAAACTTGTGGTCAAGCCTGGCCCAGGCCTCAGCGATGGCTGTGGTGTTGCTCAGCATACACACAGCTCTCTGGACCTTGGCCAGATCTCCTCCAGGGACCACTGTGGGTGGCTGGTAGTTGATACCGACCTTGAAGCCAGTGGGACACCAGTCCACAAACTGGATGGTGCGCTTGGTCTTGATGGTGGCGATGGCAGAGTTGACATCTTTGGGCACAACGTCACCACGGTAGAGCAGGCAGCAGGCCATGTACTTGCCGTGACGTGGGTCACATTTCACCATCTGATTGGCTGGCTCAAAGCAGGCGTTGGTGATGTCAGCAACAGACAGCTGCTCATGGTAGGCCTTCTCAGCAGAGATGACTGGAGCATAGGTGGCCAGAGGGAAGTGGATACGGGGGTAAGGCACCAAGTTGGTCTGGAACTCTGTCAGGTCCACATTGAGAGCTCCATCGAAACGCAGGGAGGCGGTGATGGAGGAGACGATCTGACCAATCAGCCTGTTGAGGTTGGTGTAGGTGGGGCGCTCAATGTCGAGGTTCCTGCGGCAGATATCATAGATGGCCTCATTGTCCACCATGAAGGCACAGTCCGAGTGCTCAAGGGTGGTATGGGTAGTCAGGATGGAGTTGTAAGGCTCCACCACAGCCGTAGAAACTTGGGGAGCAGGGTAAACAGCAAATTCAAGCTTGGACTTCTTCCCATAGTCGACAGAGAGACGTTCCATCAACAGGGAGGTGAACCCAGAGCCGGTGCCTCCTCCAAAGCTGTGGAAGATCAGGAAGCCCTGGAGCCCAGTGCACTGGTCAGCCTGAAAGAAACAAAGGGAAGAAAATGTAATTATTACCCTTCATTGAAATGTATACCTTTTGGTTTCAGTACAAGGCCTAGCAATGAAATGGATCTTACCAGTTTGCGAGTCTTATCGAGTACCAGGTCGATGATCTCCTTGCCAATGGTGTAGTGACCACGGGCATAGTTGTTGGCAGCGTCCTCCTTGCCTGTGATCAGCTGCTCAGGGTGGAACAGCTGGCGGTAGGTACCTGTGCGTACTTCATCTGTGTAATGACAGGATGAAAGCCAGTTAGAATCAAAGTACAGATACTGTCCGAAAAAGAAAGAAAGAAAAATATATATATTACTGGGTATGTTTTACATTTTGTGATTTGAGGATAGGTTCATTACCGATGACTGTTGGCTCCAGGTCCACAAAGACTGCACGAGGAACGTGTTTGCCAGCCCCAGTCTCACTGAAGAAGGTGTTGAACGAGTCATCTCCCCCTCCGATTGTCTTATCACTGGGCATCTGTCCATCAGGCTGGATCCCATGCTCAAGGCAGTACAATTCCCAGCATGCATTGCCCATCTGGGCTCCGGCCTGGCCGACATGCATAGAAATACACTCACGCTGCAGAGAAACAGAGATGTCAACTTATGGCCTTCATGAAGCTCAACGTCAAGAAAACGTCATCCCTCAACTGATGAATGCTCATGGATATCCTATCTGTTATTCAATCAAACACAAAAGACACATGTCGACACTACAATTCATGAATGGCTCTAGGTACAGGCCAAACTGTTTGTGGCCAAGAAACCGCTTACACCTCCACCAACTCTGAAGAGCTCCGTTGGATGAATAAGAGCAAGTGTTATTCATGGAACTGGCTGTGGAAGAAAATCTGAAAAATGATCCATACAATGAAATCAGCCCTGACATCTGTGAATCCTATTCATGATGAAGGTAGGGCCTTCTATTTCTGGTCCTTTCCTTTGTTTTCCGTTTTAGATTCCTGGCTGCAGACTGGTCACATGCATATAGCCCACAGTTTCCAATGATACTCTCTCTCACTGTCCCAGTCTAGATATCTGAATCGATCATAGGCCAGGGATTCAATGTCATTGCTGCTTGGCAACAAGCACCATCCTTACCAACTGCAAATCAGTAGTCCTTTTGTTAGGATGCAAATTATTATGAATCAATAGTGAGAGTAGTAATTTTACTGTGTCTAACACCTGTCCCATCTTTAAATCTTATATTACCCCAACGACAGCTGGTTAAAGGGTGGGGTTGCTCCTCCGTAGGCTGTGAAGCTTTGGGCAGCTGAATGCTGAGTCATATGCAGGCTATTACTGCAGCCCCACAGTGACTGAGCTGTGTGAACCCCAATTATTGGTACCGTGATTGTCTTCCCAAAAAAACATTTATTTACAGGAAGATTGACCATGATGATTGCAATTTGTTCCATTCATTATAATGGGGGGATCCTGTTTTCTTCTAACAATGCCTGTAGTGCTGCGGTCGGTCTTGAACTAACCCTGTCTTCAATGAGAGGGGGCAGTCGTTCTCCAATGAAACCAGCAGTGCAGTTATGAACTCCCAGTGCTACAGAGGAAAAATCCATAGCCCGGCAGGCCACTCCCCACTCAGCCCTCAGTGCCAAAGCGCGCTGCTTTGTGTAACGCACAGACAGGATATCTGATTGTGTCCTCTAGAACCATACTCAAACTTTTTTTTCCGTCATAACTGCTCAACCCAGATACAAAAATCCCCTCCCCTGTTATTACTCAAGAATGAAAGTACAAAAAAATAGCATTTAGCCAAAACAAATGGTCAAGTAAACAATTTTGTAAATACCCCTCCACCCAAACAAATGGAATAATTGTTCTTGAAAATTCATTTCTACATCAAATTGAGGCAAGTGCTTCTGACTGTAATGTGCTTTCCTCCCGCTGGTGGAGGAAACTGTGCCAGTTCTCTGGCGTCAGCCCCACATGCTCTGAGTCCCCTTCGTCACAGTGCTGAGTCCGTCTCCACTGCACCCAAACCCACAGCCTATCCAACAACGGCAGTGTGGCTTTTAATGCTATCTATAAGATAAAAAAAACTGTAACATTAGCCAATGATAGTGTATAGTTATCAAACACTAACAAACTAGAAATAAATATACCCCTATATATTTGACGTAAAATGTACAAATGTTCCAAGGACATTTTTATTTCTCTCACTTTGTCTAAAATGTAGTTATTTATTTTTTTCAGAATCAACTGCAGTACTCAGCACTCACCATTTTGACAGATTTCTTTCCTTCGGCCGACGTTGAGGATTCGGAGAATGAAGGCTGTAATGGGGGAGGGGGCCACGGTGGGGGTTTTATACTGTCTGGTGGAGGGTGGGGGGTGCAGGAAGCTGTATTATTTTCTCTTGGCGGGAGCGACTGTTAGCACAAAAAAAGGGGCGGTCCCTCGGCAAGCTGCTAATCTTTCTCAGGGACAGAGTCAGAGCTGTAGTTCTGCTTTCAAAGCACAGTCCACACTCCACACAAAAAGACTCTATAACCCAAAGGAATGCTCCTCGGGCAAAAAAAGGTTGACAAGCAGATGTTACATAGTGAGATGACTAATATCTTTCATAATCACTATCACTAATATAATATGAAATGTAGAGAACAGGGAATGGAAGTTGGCTCTACTGGAAGGGAAAGAAACTACTCAAAGCACGGGAAGGGCTTGCAACTTTGCATATAATACCTGCTACTGGGAACAAAAGAGCTGAGAAGTAACCTAAACCGAAAGTAATCTTTTTAAAGTAAGAAATATTTGTCACAATCCTAAATGTATTTTTTCAATCATGCTCAAGGGGCATTTATAAGTTATATTGGTAACACTTTCTTAAGAATCGATGTGTAGGCCTTTATCATTAATTTAAATGCTAGTAAATATTGGAGATGGCACCTTTTTAAGTACCCTGTTAACCTAGTTTTGTAGAGAACACAATTGTAGGTCAGCTTTACAAAGACTGAACTGCTATGGAATTAGCTATTTGTTTTTGGCTCCAACTAAACATTTGGAAGACGAGCCTAGTTACATTTCAACTCAATCACATGCACTGATTGTACAAAACATTAGGAACACCTTCCTAATATTGTGGTGCACCCCATTTTTCATTCAGAACAGCCTCAATTTGTCGGGGCATGGACTCTACAAGGTGTCAAGTGTTCCACAGGGATGCTGGCCCATGTTGACTCCAATGTTTCCCACAGTTGTGTCAAGTTGGCTGAATGTCCTTTGGGTGGTGGACCATTCTTGATACACACGGGAAACTGTTGAGCATGAAAAACCCAGCAGATTTGCAGTTCTTGACACACACAAACCGGTGCGCCTGGCACCTACTACCATACCCCGCTCAAAGGCACTTAAATATTTTGTCTTGCCCATTCACCCTCTAAATGACACATACACAATCCATGTTTCAATTGTCTCAAGGCTTAAAAATCCTTCTTTAGCCTGTCTCCTGCCCTTCATCTACACTGATTTGAAGTGGATTTAACAGGTGACCCCAATAAGGGATCATAGCGTTCACCTGGATTCACCTGGTCAGTCTGTCATGGAAAGAGCAGGTGTTCCTAATGTTTTGTACACTCAGTGTATTTGACTAGATTTTGATCAAACTTTGATGTGAGGTGTAACTTGTTAATAAATGTTGTGGGTGGATGAGGTATTTCATTGAACTTTAAATACTATTTTTAGTCAATTTTAGAACTACACAAGATCGAAAAATGAAATGTAAAATACCGTTTGTAGCTTCCCTACCTAGTTTGCGAGAATTTATTGAATGACCGTTAATGTTGTTTTAGTAACTTATTGAAGCCACTCATGGTGAAGAATTTTGTAGTATAGGGCTGTGATGAATAGTCTCTGTTTGATTGATCGTCAGCCTCTGGATTTCTAGCCTAGTGTAAGAGTAGCCCTACTTTTTTAATACAAGTCGCATTCATATGGTGATGAGTGAATGGAGAACAATGCTGATTATCATTCACACTGTAAGACAATGGTGTTTTATTGAAGACATGGCTTGTGCAATTCAAAACATGCAAATTATGAAGGGGAGAGAGATGCGGTCCTGAATGGATTGTTTGCACATTTGCAAGCTATCAAGCTGGTGTTGCTCAGCATGCACACAGCTCTCTGGACCTTGGCCAGATCTCCTCCAGGGACCACTGTGGGTGGCTGGTAGTTGATACCGACCTTGAAGCCAGTGGGACACCAGTCCACAAACTGGATGGTGCGCTTGGTCTTGATTGTGGCGATGGCAGAGTTTTGGGCACAACATCACCATGGTAGAGCAGGCAGCAGGCCATGTACTTGCTGTGACGTGGGTCACATTTCACCATCTGATTGGCTGGCTCAAAGCAGGCGTTGGTGATGTCAGCCACTGATAGCATCTCGTGATGGGCCTTTTCAGCGGAGATGACTGGAGCATAGGTAGCCAGAGGGAAGTGGATAGGGCACCAAGTTGGTCTGGAACTCTGTCAGATCCACCACAGCAGTAGAAACTTCGGGAGCAGGATAAATAGCAAATTCAAGCTTGGACTTCTTCCCATAGTTGACAGAGACGTTCCATCAGCAGGGAGGTGAACCCAAACCGGAGCCCTGGAGCCCAGTGCCCAGTGCCTTTGTCAGCCTGAAAGAACCACGGAGGAATGTGTCACAAATCATATATTTTTTATATCAAAGATAGAAGGTACATCCACCTAGAAAGATGACTAGGTTGGGTCTTACCAGTCCTATCGAGTACCAGTTTGATGATCTCCTTACCAGTGGTGTAGTGACCACAGGCATAGTTGTTGGCAACATCCTCCTTGCCTGTGATCAGCTGCTCAGGGTGGAACAGCTGGCGGTGGATACCTGTGCGTACCTCATCTATTGGGAGACAACAATACGTTTATAAAACTATTGACGTATGCTTTTTGTCAAATTCCATCAGCTGTTAATAAAAGCCTCCTGTTTACCAATGACAGTTGGCTGCAAGTCTACAAAGACTGCACGGGGAACATGTTTGCCAGCCCCAGTCTCACTGAAGAAGGTGTTGAAGGAGTCATCCCCCCCCCCCCGCACGGGGCATCTGTCCATCCAGCTGGATCCCATGCTCTAGGCAATAGAGCTCCAAGCATACATTTCCAATTGGAGCCCCAGCTTGGCCAATGTGGACAGAGATACATTCACCCTGGAGAGAGAGAAAGGAATCACTCAAGTCACATGCAGAAGATGATTTTTTTGAGACAAGCTGTGGTGGAAACAGCTGAACTCTTGCTACACTAATTTGAGAAACTCGTTTCTGTTTCTTGATTGAATTATTTCAAATAAAGGTTGCTATGGCCTGGTGAGTTAAAAAAAAAAAGATAAGTCTATAGTTAATTGCCTCTATGATGACAAACGTATCATGAAAATATTACTAAAATCATAATCTTTTACAAAATTAATATTTGTCTTTTAAATATTTTAACTTTTTAAATTGCAAGCGTACATTCAATTTTAGAAAACGCTCTCACCATGTTTCAGACTCTTGAAGCAGTTGCCTACTCGGGAATCTTTTATATTGTCATGTAAAGGCTCACGGAGCAACTTTTTAACTGTGCCGGATTGCTAGGCAACAACGGTGCATTGTTGTAGTAACTGGAGAACTCGGATAAGCTGATACAATATTTGATTCTTAACTGAAACAGGGACAAAGACAAATAATATTAATTGCTACCCTGAGTCTAGGATGGGTGAACAGTAACCTTGACCTGTCCAGTATTTGTGAAATAAGACCCATATGTATTACATTTATTTGCCTTGCCCCTCTCATATAGTAGTTACATTTCACAAGTAAAATGTAACCTGTTAAGTTATATGAAGAAAAATAACTATTTTTAAAAGTATTTTGCACTCTGAACAAAGTCAGTTTCAAGATATTTTGTGATCCTGTTTCAATGGTTTTCACTCATTTACTTTAGAGGACACTGTACACATTTACTGCTCAAACTCTTTCCAACTAAAGAGGATCCATTTTGTAAAGGTCATGTTGTCCCGTTGCCCCGAGGAAAGAAAATGGATACCTCCCCATGGTGACCTGAATAGGCTGTTGTTACAGGAGATCATTATGGTCACCATAGTAGTAGAGATTCATTTACAATGCAAATGTCCTCAGGTGAGCGGGCGCCTAGGGAAAACCTCAGCGTCTGTCTTCCGTAAAGCAGGTGTCATTTGAGAGCTCTGTCTATAGTCCTATTGTCTATAACAGAATGTGAACAGCTGGCTTCACACAAGTTGTTCTTTTTGAAACCAAGTGCTTTTGTTCTTAGTTTATCTGGTGTGTGTGTGTGGTCAGAAGTCTTCATTGTTTGCCAGGGAAGCAGTCTTTCCTTTCAAAGGATCGGCTAACTATATGTAATATTTATAAAAATGCTTGTCTATTAAAAGAGCATATTATATATCAACAATTGTTTATTCTTGCCATCAATATTGTGTAGTTTTACAATTCATGCTGTCAAATTCACAGCTCTAAGGCATTACCGCAGCAGTATTTGTTTTACTTTTGAGTGTGGTGAAAATGATTATGGTTCTACCACTAAGGTTTTGTTAGCTGTTAAATACACTGGATGTAAGCAAGTGTTGGGCAATGTATAACCACAGATACTGTAGCCACAGCTGACTTTTCATCAATGAGTATCTAAGGAGATACTGTAGTTCTCATTTGGTTGTCTTAGTTACCAATCATTTTTTTCTTCTCAGGAGTCAGTGTTTTACAGCTGTGTGTCAGCTGAGCTTGGCGCTTTGTTTCATAAGAAATAGAGACCTGAGAGTTGGATGGCTTCAGTGTGAGCTGACTACGTATCACCAAAAGTGGTGTGTTTACAGTACTCAACAGCCTTAACCAAAAACTCTCCCACAGCTGGAGCAGGACGGGATGGAGAAGTTTAGCCGAAGTTCAGGAAAGACAGAGGACACCATTAACGCCAGTGTGTGGCGGTTGATGGTGCACTACCTCCTCAAATAGATCATTGTGTGATACAGTATGACTGACTTCCCTCAAGGCAGAACCTCTTACCACAACAACAGCTGTGGAATGAGACAGGGTAGAGGGTTTATATATTGACATTACAGAAAAATTGGTTTTGAGCAAGCATGACACAAAGAAATATTTTGGGCGTTGACAATTAATGCTTTATTTTTTCACAGAAAGGATTCATATCCAAAGAAATAGATGGTTAAAAATGATTGTTACTATTCTCAATTTGGTCAAAACTGTGTCTGGCTGACAATCATAGACTCGTGTAGTTTCAACATTCATGTTGTAAAGCTGAGACTATAGATCTTAACATCCTACTCTTCCTCCCCCACATCCTCCTCTTCATTCCCTGTTCTTCAGATGTTGTTCGGTACCAGTTGACTACTTTTTAATATTCCTCTCCCTCCTCCTCCCCCTCGTCCCCTACACTGTCAGTACCCACCTCTTCATAATCTTTCTCCAGGGCTGCCATGTCTTCTCTGGCCTCTGAGAACTCTCCCTCCTCCATGCCCTCTCCCACATACCAGTGCACAAAGGCTCTCTTTGCGTACATCAGGTCAAACTTGTGGTCAAGCCTTGCCCAGGCCTCAGCGATGGCTGTGGTGTTGCTCAGCATGCACACAGCTCTCTGGACCTTGGCCAGATCTCCTCCAGGGACCACTGTGGGTGGCTGGTAGTTGATACCGACCTTGAAGCCAGTGGGACACCAGTCCACAAACTGGATGGTGCGCTTGGTCTTGATGGTGGCGATGGCAGAGTTGACATCTTTGGGCACAACGTCACCACGGTAGAGCAGGCAGCAGGCCATGTACTTGCCGTGACGTGGGTCACATTTCACCATCTGATTGGCTGGCTCAAAGCAGGCGTTGGTGATCTCAGCCACTGATAGCATCTCGTGATAGGCCTTCTCAGCAGAGATGACTGGAGCATAGGTGGCCAGAGGGAAGTGTATACGGGGGTAGGGCACCAAGTTGGTCTGGAACTCTGTCAGGTCCACATTAAGGGCCCCATCAAAGCGCAGGGAGGCGGTGATGGAGGAGACGATCTGACCAATCAGCCTGTTGAGGTTAGTGTAGGTGGGGCGCTCAATGTCCAGGTTCCTGCGGCAGATATCATAGATGGCCTCATTGTCCACCATGAAGGCACAGTCCGAGTGCTCCAGGGTGGTGTGGGTGGTCAGGATGGAGTTGTAAGGCTCCACCACAGCAGTGGACACCTGGGGAGCTGGATAGATGGCAAACTCAAGCTTGGACTTCTTCCCATAGTCGACAGAGAGACGTTCCATCAGCAGGGAGGTGAACCCAGAGCCGGTGCCTCCTCCAAAGCTGTGGAAGATCAGGAAGCCCTGGAGACCAGTGCACTGGTCAGCCTGAAAGAACCAGAAGGTAGAAATGTAAGAAATGTATTTATTAGTGAAAATCAATATCCACATCAGTTTAACTTTTTCGAACCGATATCATATTAGTTTGACTGAATAACATTGCAACTGTGTGGAATACATTTCCACGGCTTTGTGAAGTTCAGACAACTGCTCGCTGGTTGCCTATTGGGCCAGGTGTGAATGTCCATGGGGCCTAATCAACCTACACAACCAGTTTGAATACAATGGGCAGCCTGTTGAAGTCTCCTCTCCACCCCACTTATTACATGATTGAATTAAAGCTGCAAAATGTCACTTTTTGGGCGACCCGACTAAATTCATATACAAATGTTTTTTATTTTACTTTTATTTAACTAGGCAAGTCAGTTAAGAACAAATTCTTATTTTCAATGACGGCCTAGTGGGTTAACTGCCTTGTTCAGGGGCTGATTTTACCTTGTCAGCTCGGGGATTCGATCTTGCAACCTTTCAGTTACAAGTCCAACGCTCTAACCACTAGGCTACCTGCCTGTCATTCTCATTGAAGGCCAGACTAAGAAGCGGTAGATCTGTTCTATGTGCGCTATTTCTATGCTTCCGATTGTTAAGTTTTAGTTTTTGCGTCTTTTACGGTTTTGAAAAACAGCTTCAAACAGCTGGTTATTGAAAATGTATTTCATAGCGGTTTAGATGGTACAGTGATTGTCACATAAACTGATAATAGGCAAACTATTATCTTTGCAACCAGGAAATGACAGAGCGATTTCTGAATATTGCACCTTTAACAAAAGGCACATCTCAATAGGTGGTCCAGGTATCCTCATGACATGGCACAAGTGGGGTGGTGGTGCTTTCCTCGTTTGTTCTCTATTGTTCCCGCAAGCACGGGGGGAGGACATCAGAGGGCACCATCAAACCAACTCTTTGAATGGCCTGCGCCATGAAGTTTGCACTTGTTTTTAAAAAACACTATTTTGCTAAAAAATTATGTTTTACCCTCAACATTACCGTATTTATACGTGGGATGTTTTACAACAGAGAAAGTTCTCAAATAGCATACTCAGACGCACTCCAGCTAAGTTGAACCTGTGAGCGGGTTTTCTGTCTGCAGCAACAGTCATGGATGCCTTTTTACATAATAATCTAGGTTAACAGCAATTATAAACTGGGTGGTTCGAGCCCTGAATGCTGATTGGCTGACAGACGTAGTATATCAGACCGTATACCAGGGGTATGACAAAAAAATATTTTTACTGCTCTAATTACGTTGGTAATCAGTTTACAATAGCAATAAGGCACCTTGGGGGGTTTGTGATATATGGCCAATATACCACGGCTAAGGGCTGTGTCCAGGCACTCCGCGTTGCGTCTTGCAGAAGAACAGCTCTTAGTCGTGGTATATTGGCTATATACCACACCCCCTTGGGCCTTATTGCTTAAGTATAAACCGATATCACGATAGGCCTTGCTCACATCGATATCAAACATTATTGATATCATATAGAAGTATTGATATTGATCCACTCTACTAGTATTTATTAGTATTTCCACATTTGGTGTCAACACAAGGCCTTGCTTTAAAATGGTATGAGTCTTACCAGTTCTTTCTTACCTGAAAGAAACAGGGAGGAATGCTTTACAAACCGTATGTATTTCTATCAAAGATGGAAGGTACATCCACCTAGAAAGATGACTAGGTTGGGTCTTACCAGTTTGCGCGTCCGGTCGAGTACCAGGTCGATGATCTCCTTGCCAATGGTGTAGTGACCACGGGCATAGTTGTTGGCAGCGTCCTCCTTGCCTGTGATCAGCTGCTCAGGGTGGAACAGCTGGCGGTAGGTACCTGTGCGGACCTCGTCTGTGGACATGGGGCATTGACATTTAATATCTGTAGCTTTAACCTATAAAAATATGGAGATTGGAACGTCAGTAGGTAAATTGTATGTCAACTTACCGATGACGGTTGGCTCCAGGTCCACAAAGACTGCACGAGGAACATGTTTACCAGCCCCAGTCTCACTGAAGAAGGTGTTGAAGGAGTCATCTCCCCCACCGATAGTCTTATCACTGGGCATCTGTCCATCAGGCTGGATCCCATGTTCCAGGCAGTACAGTTCCCAGCATGCATTGCCCATCTGGACACCTGCCTGGCCGACGTGGACAGAGATGCATTCACGCTGCAGAGAAAGGACAGAATTGAAACCATTAGACATAATAAAATGTTCACAACTTCAGGTTACGGTTTTTGGGAGGATTTAGGTCAAACAATTAAATACAATTTCTAATGTTACAGCTAAGCGTCTCTACATTTGCTCAGTAACATTATCAGTATCAATATTGCCAATACAATTCTATTTCTAACCATATATATTTGATCTATCAAGGCAATGAAACAAGAAGCAGATCTGTTTTAAGAGACGAGGCGTAGTGAAGAAACAAAAGATGGGAGTGCTGCATGAAGGGAGCAGGAGACATAATATTCAGATGCTTACCATTGTTGCAGTTTCTTCAGGCCGACGTTAAGGATCTGCGACAGAAATCTCGCTCGTGTGTCCTGGTGGCGGCTCGTCTGTATTTATAGGATTAGCGAACACCTTGGTAACAAGCTTTGTTGTTGGTAACAAAGGGGTTAAATGTGTTTGGTCGATAGGAGTTCTGGGCTGGGAAGAGGAAAGCCAATCATTCAGCTCGAGAGGAGACACTGCATACAAGCCCTGCAGCACATCAATAACTCCTCCCCATCTACCCAGGATGATAATGTGTAACTCTGACCAACCGACCGACCAGCCCCACCTTACGTAGGACAAAAGGTTCCTAAGGGGACTGTAACTTAATCCCTAAACAACCTGTACCACAACAAATATTTAGAAAATACACATACTATGTTAGTGGCAGTACCATGGGTCTGTTAACGAAGGAATTTAGGAATTAGTCACTTTAAGATGGTTGATCCCTTCCCCCATAGCCCCTGCTGTTTGAGCCATTTGTTATTCAAAGGCGCTGCCTTCCCCGCCCTCACTCCCTCCCCTTGTCCCTGTGGCCTGGCAGGGTTCTGTTGTGTTTCACGCTTCGTTGACTGTATCCTATGGTAACAACGGCACCATAGGTAACGGCTACACCAAGGTGACCTTCTAACTCAGACTCCTTCATTGGCACAAGGAATCATTTATAATTAGTTTGTTTACAAAATTATCAAGTTTTAAAACATTTGACTTGTTTATCCATTTCATATGATAAATGAATGAATTCATGGGGATGAAAATACTTTAATATACCTATACTTATGAACTTACCTATACTTATGAATATACCTATACTTATGAATATACCTATACTTATGAACTTACCTATACTTATGAATATACCTATACTTATTTGGGAGTTAAGAAATATGTATTTATGTCACTGAATCCGTAGTGATTGTTTGAGGCATGGCTTGAAAGGGGAGCCAGTCTGAGTCCTGGAAGCATCTCCATCGCATGCACCTGCTAACAGAGCATACTGTATATTCACCACAGAAGCAGCAATGATGTCATGAGAGGAATGTGACTAAGCAAGTCCTGCTATTGGCCGCCATTACAGTGCTTTGCCGTAAAGGCCTGGCAAGTCACACTGCCACCTGGTGTTATAATAAAGTAGCACAGACCACTACTATGTGGGTGTAGTCCCCGAGTAAGGGGCAGCTGTCTGATTGGTCTTCTGATGTGTGATCAGTAGGGTGTGAAAATGTTGTTTAGGCTATCACCATACAGGCCTGCATGCAGAGGTGTTCTAACCCCCAGGTGTAAAGCAGGTGAAACAATGAAGGCCACAGTGTCTGGTGTTGAACCCATCTTTAATGTTGTAAAGAAGACTGTCGGTTACAGGCTTGATCACTTTCCACTGAGAGATATTTTTAACATACAGTCACAGTGTGTTCACACAGGTGTTGATTTTCAGCTACATCTAGGATTTGAACACAGTACATCCCATAGGCTTAATTTGACTGAGTTTAACTTTGGTTTTCAGCAGGACACAATGGACATTGAGATGATTTGTTTCAGGGCTCTTTGAATACTTGTATGGATTGTTACATAGAAATTGTATGACACCCATAAATAGTTGCCTTACTTTTGATCAGAACATTAACCACAGTTATAAAACTCTTCTGAACATGCTGTTTGTTAATTACCCCTCACCTCTAGCCCTTATCAACATATTCTAATACAGACAGCTAGGTGTAGATTTTATGATTGAGCCATTATCGACAGGCTTCACTCCACTCAGAGCCAGGCCATAACCTGAGGTTCTAATGAAACCAATACCACAGAGTTGAGAGCATATTATGCTCTTGCTTTAGTTATCCAGTGTTTCACAAAAGTTGTCGCAACCATAGAAATAGAATCCATAGAACAGGCTTCCTCATTCAAGTCAATGATGGCATAGTGGGTGGACTGGCAGCCATTGCACACATGAGTTTACCAGTCAAATTGCCAGGGCTAGAGGTTTCAACTTCAAAGCCCTTTCTATTGATTCCATGTATATGGTTGCAACCCTGCAGGGCTTCTGCACACCATTCCCTAACACATGTCCCAGGAATCTCTTTCACAGGAGAGGGATTGATAGAAAAATACACAGATCTAGGGAGCCTGTTTCTGATGTGTGTCCTGACTCCTGACCACTGACCCAATCTCTGAGAGATTTCTCTCTAAGGGAGAGAGCAAAGGCTGGGTTTCCTTTATTTCCCTTCAACTACTGCTTAGGAGAGAGGGACAGTACAATACAAAGGTGGCGAGAGGGACAGTACAATAGATAAAACATTAATCTTAGCAGAGCAACAGCCTAGGGAGCCCACTTCTCAGGGGCAAATGGTACATTAAACGGGTCACAGATATAAGATCACATGGTTTCAGAACAGCTACGGAGTCTTTTAAAATAGAATAATAGTGACTTAAAGTTTGATACAGACAAAGTATAGACTTAAGAGTTAACGACAACAGAGCCAGTAGGGTAAATGTGGAGGTATACTACCTGAAATGTCCAATAAGAACAGAGATTTTTAGTTTTTCCATTGCAAAACGTTTTGCTGTAGAGTACCCTTCCGAACATGACCCAGGTCACATTGCTTTAATCTGGTGTGGTGTGCCCCAAGGTTCTGATCCAGTACCAGTACATTTTTCGTCTCATCACAGTCAGAACTGAAGGACTGATACCAGAGCAGTCCCAATCTCTGTCTAGGAGTGTGATGTTGTTACAAAGTCAATGACTACAGTAAAATGATCATGCAACTCTTAATGTTTTTTTTACATGACATGTCAAAAGGTGTTCAAGCAGTCTGACATCCATTACTTTTTCATTGAAACTAGCATACTCTTTGTTTCTACTGGCCACATTAGCTTAGCATAAATACATTACTGACCACATTAGCATTAGCAAAAACACATACATTACGTAGTCAAATGTAACAAGTCAAAACAATAATCGTGCGAATCTGCTAAAATATACCAGCACATTTGATACATGGGTCAAGGATTGAGATTGTGGTTTTGGTTTGTTTCTATCCTGGCAGATGTCCCAAAGGACGGAAAAGGGATGAGAGGGGAAGGGGGAGTGCAGGTTGGATGGGACGTCCGGCTCACAACTTCTGGGTAAAGTTTTCAGGGAAGACTCCTTTTGCCAAGAGGTCTTTGTTCTCCAGCCAATGAGATTCCTTCACGCCCATGAGCCAGCCGTCATCCTGCACACACACAAACAGCATGGTTATCAGAGGATGTAACCCAATCGTGTGAAAACATGTTATAGTTGTCAATTGGGGTAGAATGCAGCAGGCTACTGACCTGCTCATCAGGATTCTCCCAGGCCAGGACCAGCACAACATCTCCTGCTTTCATCTCCAGCTCGTCTCCATCGGTGGCAGCGTAGTCATGCATGGCTTTGACCTGATTTTTTTTTTATAACATCACACACAGCGATATTGCTACCTGATTTAAGATATACTGACCGCAACAACCAAGATCCATTGTTGGCAGAATATTGAAAAATACTAGTGTGCTGGAGTTTTCTTCCTCCATGAACCTGGAACTAGGTGTGCAAACAACCCCCTTTAAGTAGCTGTCTCTATGGTCCTCTAGAAACAAGAAAAGCGAAGGGCTTACCTTGTAAATGACTCCAGCCGGCAGCACCTCAGAAGACCCATTGGTCACCGCAGTCTGGAATCAGAAATAAGCAGAGAACAGGCTTCATTTGATACTGAGAAATGTATTAAGTGGTCAATCAATTCTACAATGGTTACATCACACTGTAGAGGGAATGATATGCCAGGGACCCAATGTTTGTTCTGCATATGAATGGCCTATTTTCTCCAGTACTTACGGTTGCAGCCCCTGCAGCGGCCGCCACAGCAGTGTCAGTCTGGAAGGGAGCGAAAGGGGAGGTGAGAATTCCCAATGGACATGTATCCCTCCCACCCCACAGAGATCAGCATACACATACAGGTATGAAGACTTCACAGGAATACATACACACAGGCACAAAGACTCTCTCCCTGGGCACAATCTGTCAACATGTGCCACCATCAGACCGCCACAACAGCCATGCCATTTATCTACGGATCCTAAAGATGGGAGACTGAAACTTGATCAACCTTCTGTCAGATGGGGTACTCACAGGGTGTTTGTTTGTCCCAGTCAACGATCAACACCCAGCTGTCCATCGTGTTTTTGAAGCCTTGGTCTCCCATCACTACTGTAATGAACCTCCTGTCCATCTACCAGCGCTACCTATAGCACATCTACACTCCCCTACGGTACTTCCTCGTTCCCCGCCTACTCACGCTCTGCTCTGAGTCAGCCCAGCCAGTCTGCCCAGAGTCCGCCCAGCCCACCTGCCCGTCTGCAGTTGGCTCCTCTGCCCACCCAGCCTGGGCACCCGCATCAACCCAGCCTGCCTGTCCATCAGTGGCAGCATCTGCAGCCTCTTCCCCTACCTGGGCCCTGTTATCGCCCCAGTCACCCTGAGAATGCCCAGTCTGGGTCACATCCTGGTCCCAGCCTGCCTGAGAAGCCTGCGGTGTCCCTTCAGTATCCCAGCTCGGGGCGGCCCCAGTCTCATCATCGCCCCAGCCACCCTGGTTGGCTGCAGGCTTGTCTTCCTCCCAGCCGGCCTTGGCCTCCTGGGACTCTTTGTCGTTCTGCTTGGGCTCCTCCGCTGCAGGGGGCTGCTCGGGTTCAGGCTGAGGAGGGAAGGGGGCGAGGCAGTATGGCACGTAGAGGGGTGGCCAAGGTGCACGCGGGTGGGGCAACACAGAGCATTTGGAATAGGACCAACGGTTTGATGACAAAAAGCCACAGGGCATAAAGGGGTCATGGGTCAAAAGCAGGAATTGTAGGATAAGGGATAACAGACCAAGAGAAGATAAGAGAGAGCTCTATGAGTGATGCCAGAGACCAGCTCGCCATTCAAGTGTCCGCAGAATATGGTTCCCAGCAAAACAAGAACATTCCTATTGCTACTAATATGTTTCAAAGAAAATGCTTGAAAAGGAAATATCCTAGAACATTGAATAAAAGTACAAATTTAAAAACAATTATCCCAAATGCCCAGGCCCACATTCAGTATTCGAACGTTGCAGATATAAATGCAACGAATGGGGTTGTTGGGTTGTTGCCCTCCTACGGCCTCCTCCACGTCTCCTGATGTACTGGCCTGTCTCCTGGTAGCGCCTCCATGCTCTGGACACTACGCTGACAGACACAGCAAACCTTCTTGCCACAGCTCGCATTGATGTGCCATCCTGGATGAGCTGCACTACCTGAGCCACTTGTGTGGGTTGTAGACTCCGTCTCATGCTACCACTTGAGTGAGAGCACCGCCAGCATTCAAAAGTGACCAAAACATCAGCCAGGAAGCATAGGAACTGAGAAGTGGTCTGTGGTCACCACCTGCAGAATCACTCCTTTATTGGGGGTGTCTTGCTAATTGCCTATAATTTCCACCTTTTGTCTATTCCATTTGCACAACAGCATGTGAAATTTATTGTCAATCAGTGTTGCTTCCTAAGTGGGCAGTTTGATTTCACAGAAGTGTGATTGACTTGGAGTTACATTGTGTTGTTTAGGTGTTCCCTTAATTTTTTTGAGCAGTGTATATAGGTTCCTTTCATTATGTGTCACTGAATTCATAAAAATATTTGCTGCCATTGTAGTAAGGTTGGTAATACGAGAGGTCTTCGGATTTACCATTTTTGTATTATTTTCTTTGAAAGAACAACTAGTGGGTTTTGAGTGCTTCTCCCCTATTTGGGAAGTTGGTCTGCCTGCTCCTCAGTTTGAGAGATATTCTGAGAGCAGGTTCGTGTCTCTTTCTTATCTATATAAAAACTGTTTAAAACTGTAACACAATAGTGTTTTAGAAAACTGGTTCATATATCCTAAAGTCAATAGCGAATGTGGCTATGTATATATTTATTTTGCCGTTAATGTATTGAAGACCTATTCAGCAAGTTAAAACCTTTTGTCAATAGGGGGGCGCTATTTTCACTTTGTAAAAAATCGGTCCCAAATTAAACTGCCTCGTACTCAATTCTTGCTCGTACAATATGCATATTATTATTACTATTGGACAGAAAACACTCTAGTTTCTAAAACCGTTTGAATTATATCTGTGAGTAAAACAGAACTCATTTTGCAGCAAACTTCCTGTCAGGAAGTGAAAAATCTGAAATCGAGGCTCTGTTCCAGGGCCATCCTATTAATATGCTTGAAATCTATGGATCTACATGCACTGCATACGCCTTCCACTAGATGTCAATAGACTGTGAGAGGTGGAATGGGGTGTATAGCTCTATCTGAGGCCGAATAAGACCTGTTGGAATGACGAGACAAGTCTTTTCACCGTTCAGCTTGGCGCGAGATGGACCTCTGCATTGCGTTCTGAAAAGCTTTCGTTATAGACGTTAGATATCTCCGGCTCTGATTTAATTTGATATATGTGTTAAAAACATCATAAGGTAGTTATTTTAAACCGAGTTATATCAGTTTATTGCGATTTTCGGAATTTTCTTTTCTATGCGTTATGGTGAGTTGGACACTACTGCGCCACATGGCTCGCTTTGTTTGCTAATTCCACAGATGAAGAGGACATTTTACAACCGAACAACGATTATTCTGGACAAAGGACACCTTGTTCAAGATTCTGATGGAAGCTCATCAAATAGTAGGAACCATTTATGATGTTATTTTTAAAAATCTAACACAGCGGTTGCATTAAGAACTAGTGTATCTTTAATTTGCTGTCCAACATGTATTTTTTAGTAAAGTTTATGATTAGTTATTTGATTAGATTATGTGAGTGTCAGAAATATATCCGGATAATTTTGTGCAGTTTGGCTACGTATTCACATTGTAAAACCACGAATTGTACCGCTAAATATGCACATTTTCGGACTGTCATCTGATGAAGTTTGTGAAGGTTTGTGAAATAATTTATATCTTTTGCTGGTTTATTCGCTATCGCTAACGTTGCGTTGAATGAATGCGGTTGTATGGTAGGCTATTGTAGTAAGCTAATATAATGCTATATTGTGTTTTCGCTGTAAAACACTTAAAAAATCAGAAATATTGGCTGGATTCACAAGATGTTTGTCTTTCATTTGCTGTACACCATGTATTTTTCATAAATGTTTTATGATGAGTATTTAGGTATTTCATGTTGGTCTCTGTAGTTATTCTAGCTGCTTTGGTGAGATTTGTGATGGTGGCTGCAATGTAAAACTATGATTTATACCTGAAATATTCACATTCTTCGAACAAAACATATGCTATACAATAAATCTGTTATAAGACTCATCTGATGAAGTTGTTTCTTGGTTAGTGACTATTTATATCTTTATTTGGTCGAATTTGTGATAGCTACCTATGCGGTAAAAAAATTGTGAAAATATGCGGTTGAGTCTTTTGCTATGGTGGTTAGCTAATAGAAATACATATTGTGTTTTCCCTGTAAAACATTTTAAAAATCGGAAATGATGGCTGGATTCACAAGATGTGTATCTTTCATCTGGTGTCTTGGACTTGTGATTTCATGATATTTAGATGCTAGTATTTACTTGTGGCGCTATGCTAGGCTATGCTAGTCAGCTTTTTTACTGATGAGGGTGCTCCCGGATCCGGGATGAGTACCAAGTAGAAGTTAACCAAGTTTTTGCTCGCTTAGCTAGCCATGTTAATGACGAGCTAACTAGCACGGTTGGTCACTGCACTACAATGTCACGCTAGCTGTTGCCAGCAGGTGATTTGCTAGCAGGTGACTTATTGAAATATTAAGTGAATGTTTATTTTCTTACTACCTTAAAATGTTTATATAAAAAGGGTTGTACTTGTGCTCTGTATTTATAGATTAATATCACTTCACATTGAGGGCATGTGTCACTACTGTTGCTCCTATCTAAAATATATCTTGTGTCCTACCTAACCAGTGAACGTGTGGCTGTGACCGTCCTGTCAATGCCTGTCATCACTGTTTGATATCTTTTACTGCAGATAAACACTATCTGTAACTATCCATTCGTTTTCTGCAAATTTTGATGGGAGCTGTTATTCAGAACACCTATAACATACAAGGAACATTCCTGCTTGACTAATAAAATTAGTGTAATATGGTGATAGTGATTCTACTAATGTTGGAGATTTTAAAAACAGAAACGGGGAACAATCCTGTGAGACAAAGTTATGCTTGTTATTAGAAGTTGCCTAATGGCAGTATTTTTTTGAGAACGGGTATTGCCCAGATTAGAAACTGTGACCTTCTGGATTATATCCCAGTGCCTAGTCTACTGTGTCACTAGGGAGGGAAGCACCAGCATTGTCACATATTTAAAGCTTTTTGTTCAGTCAGTCAGTTTACTATAAATGCCACTTAACAGGTCGCAGCCCCCGCGTAATGCCCTCCTTCCACGTCCAACCTACCACCCTTAAGTATAGTTTTCCCAACATGGAGAGCAATCAGGAGGGCTGGAGAGGAAAAATACAGGAAGTGCTTACCTCCCATGAGTCCCAGGAAGCCGCCTTCCGTGAGGCAATAAGAGATGAGACAAGATTAGATAAGAAAATGCTGTATAACCATGGCAACTGTCAACTAGGAACTACAATAGGGAAGATCTTTATACACTTTATATAAAGGTGTCAGCTAAACACCTTTTAACCACCAGACTAGGGTGGAATATTTTCCTGTTATTTTACAAATGCTCCATCCTGACAAATCACTTTCAGAGATGCAGATTATGAAGTTGGGCTAATTCTAAGTAACTTTGGCTGACTCCTATGTCATCTCCTACATGTGACCTTCCATTATAGAGCTTTTCTTTGTTGTGGATTGAGGATTATACATTCATATCAGTTGTGTTGCCCCATTGTATTCAGCTTTACTGATTTCTGTTGTGGATTGTGTTTCTGTACGCCAATGGAAAGTCTACAAAACTGAGCAAACCAGCCTATGTATTGAATACATAGCATTGGATTGTGATACCATGAATGAATCATGCACACAATGTGCTTATTTTATTTCATTTATCAGGAATCAAATTTGATGTTTGAAATTGTTTGGTGATATATGCATAAAGGTGATTAATTACCCATAATGCTGCACCTTTGGATAGTTGTACTTCCAGTTTTTATCATAATGATTTAGTGACTACAAATAATATGGATCTACTGGGATTTTTAAAAGACAGAATAACCTTGTTTTGGACTCAAGAGAAAAGTATAGTGTTAATATTTTGACAGGCAGTCGTGTTCTTTTGATGAATGTATTTGCAATTTTGACCGTATATATTTTAGGAATGTTTTTGTTTGAAAAAGACAACTACATTTTGAAAAAGCATTTACTGTTTTGCAAAAGTTCTGTTGCTTGTTGACTGTTTTGAAAATCGACAACATTGTTCCAAAAAATGCTAGTAGGCGATTGAGAGAAACTGTAATACTTAAAGATCATTGCTCCCTGATTAAATAGTACAAGAGTACATCCTGCGGGACAGAAATGTTTACAGCACCTGGTGTTCCCAGGCAGTGTACCATCCAAGTACTAACCAGGCCCGATCCTGCTTAGCTTCCGAGACAGCGTAAGCCAATGACTGTATTGTGTATATATGCCATAAGCGAAGGAATAACCCTTGGTACACTATATCAAGTTTGTCACTTTAAAAATTGCAGTGTGAAATCAGAAATGGAATCAATGGGATAAACAGACATCGTTACTTTAACACAGGCAGATGAGTTACAAACCTTGTATACATTTCAACCGCATATATTTGAGTCTTATGAAAATAGCAGGCCTATCAAATAATGACTTCAGA